>NW_026262740.1:176775-481997 GCF_021869535.1 Mytilus californianus
TGATTGATTGTTGGTTGCTTAACGTCCAGTGGCAAATATTTCATGCATATTCAGGACGAGAACAAGTTCACAATAAATACAATAGGTAGGTTCTGTAATAGATTAAGGGATTAAGGTCGGAGAAATTTAGACTGCCACGGGAAATGAGGGTATATTGGATAGGGACAGAAATTTAGCCTTGCAACAGGTCACCTACGGACCCCTCAAAGAGTTGTTGCAAGGGTTCTTAACGTGCAAAGAACGTGGCACTTTCTTTACACGAGGCATCGGATTTAACGTCCCCATTCTGACCGGACGTGGCTGCAAATTTGTACATCCCGCACAGCCAAACGGACGCCCCACTTTAGCACGGGTTTTACTGCCGGTCGGAGGAAGACCAATGGTGACCATACTTCTATTCCCCAGTCACCCTTGGGGGCACATTCGTTTTGTGTCACAAACCTATGCTGTGTCAAATATTCAATCACAATGCAAATTCAGTGCTGTTTTAAGCTTAAATGTAGTGTCCATACTTGCTCAACTGTTCAGGGTTCGACCCCTGCAGGAAAATCCGGTTTGCTGTCACTCTGACAACCTCTTGTTTTTATTTCTTTTGAATCTTGCAATTAATTTGATTGTCATTGGTAAAGTACATATCTGCATTGATCGAGATTCCCCTGGTTCTTGGTCCTTGTGATACGTACTAAATTGTCCATCATAATAATGATTATACAATCTCTGAGGCTGACTTTAGCTTTTCTATTCCTGCTGCAAATTCATAACAATATTTCGTATTTCATCAGGTAGATATTGTATTAGCAGAAAATCCTCCCAAGGGTGACTGGGGAATAGAAGTATGGTCACTTGGTCTTCTTCCGACCGGCAGTAAATCGCTTGATAAAGTGGGTCGTCCGTTTGGCTGTGCGGGATGTAAAAGTTTGCAGCCACGTCCGGTCAGAATGGGAACGTTAAATTCGATGCCTCGTGTAATGAGAGTGCCACGCTCTCTGCACGTAAAGAACCCTTGCAACAACTCATTGAGGGGCCCGTAGGTGGCCTGTTGCAAGGCAAAATTTCTGTCCCTATCCAATATACCCTCATTTACCCGTGGCAGTCCAAATTTCCCCGACCTTCATCCCGGATTGCCTCTATTACAAGACCTACCTATTGTATTTATTGTTATCGTCCTGAACATGCATGAAATATTTGCCACTGGACGCTAAGCAACCAACAATTGATCAATCAATATTAGCAGATATCGCTATTTACCTTTTCTCTTCTAGAACACGTCTCTTCATTTCTAACTCAAGCTTATACTGCTTGCACGATGTTTTCATGTATTTAACGAATTTGGATTGATATCTTTCTTGTGATATGCAATTGCACTTTTTTTTCACAGGCTTTGAGACATTCAAATAATTGCATGCATATTTTTAAATTTATATAACTGAAATTATTTCGTAAAGTAAGTATACGTAACTCTCTCAAGTTTATCTTCGAGAATTACAAGGTTTTTTTTGCAACATCATTTGTTTTCTTGTCAAAGCATTTGGAATACATTTCATTATTTTGAAAACAAAATGAATTAGCCTTTTTTCTGATAACTCTTTTCTGTTTTTCAGAAATTACCTCCGGGACAACTTTATGACTGAAATATTCGAAAAGTGTTTTGTATTCCTTGTCATCCATGAGCAAAAATGGTTTTCTGTTTATACCTGTATCTATTTATTAATTTGTGTTTATTTGTTATTATCAATCAAATAAAACACTTTAATGATAATCCTATTGTCTTTAAATTCCAATATGGGTTTATTGTTTATGAAATTCCTTTTCAGGTCATCAGTTGCTGAAAAATGAACTTCTCCATTTTTCCTCTGCATCACACAAAAGTATGACAGGCCTTCCTCAGCAACTGAAGCCTTCGTCAATTTGTCGAAGATCTGAAGGGTGCTAGCAAGTTTTTTTCTTTCCCTGTCTCGCCTTGTTCTTTTAATTTGTTGTGGTGTTCCTGAGGTTTCACCTCAAATTTCCCTTTTGATCCCCTTTTCCTCTCTAAATAAAAAAATATTAATGAAACGCATGTTTATAACATGTGAACTAAGCTAAGATATACAGTATTTAAGTAAATCTCATGGCATATCTCAAGATACAATGATAACATGAAGGTATAGGTTTCCTTGAAAACAAAAAACTACCAACAGATTGTTTTTTTTAACAAATGAAAATTTCTTTAAATTCTATAACAAATCATTTTTAAACTTTATAGATTATCAGCATTGTAAGAACATACTAGGAGACATAACAACTGTGTCTTGTTCCTGCATTGGAAAATCAGGACTCTGTTCTCGGTCTCCGTCAATCATTTGTTCTGTGTCTTCTATGTTTTCTTGATAAATAAACACACAAAATTTAAATTTTGAACATAACAATGGACACAGGAAAATTTTTAGAAAATCTATAATGTATGAGATCATTAAAAAAAAATTTCTTTCTAAAATATGGTGATATCTTTTTTGCAATAAAATTCTACAGCATCATTAAGATATAAGTAGAATATATCTGGCTTCTGTACCAAGTCAGGAATATGTCAGTTGTTGTCCATTCGTTTGATGTGTTTGTGCTTTTGATTTTGCCATTTGATTAGGACTTTCCGTTTTGGATTTTCCTCGGAGTTCAGTATTTTCGTGATTTAACTTTTTATGATATAATGCACATAGCATGCATAGTTTTAATAAATCCATACGACACAGATAAATAATTACCTTTAAGATATTTTCTTTTGCATTTTGTAAAGTCATATTTTTTTTTGTCAGCCAGCAGTGAAAAATTGATATACAAAGTAACATTTACTTACCAACTGCAATTGAGGTATCTATTTCTTCTGCCACATATAAGGGGGTTTCTTCATGTTCATTTGAATCTGTAATAAGCAAATTGTTTGATCATGAATAAAGTAATGGATATTTTACACAATGATACAAATAAGTCTTTTGTGACTTATATTGATTGATTGTTAGTTGCTTTACATTCTGTATTAATTTTGTCAAGCATGTTCAGGACAACTTAAGGTCATTTAGAAGATGATTTTATATAAGCTTACACAGTAACATGATTATCCATGCATGTTAATCAATCTTTTATCGATACTTTCAACAGTAATGGCTATATCAGGGTGGTCATATTCTATTAATGGAGGAAGTCAGAGTACCATGACCTTCAGAAATTTTACAACATTTATTCTTATTCTTCTGAATTAATCTGCAATTTATCATTTACATGCAATAAGTCCTGCACTTGTAGTACATTCTGATATACCTGAAGATTAAGAGAATAAAAAGACTGATTTGAAGAAAATCTGCAATGATATTTTTACCTTTCTTACTCAATAAGCATGCAATTGTGTATAATTTAATCAATGTTAATTTTTGCTATCAATTAATACATTCAAAACCATCATGCTTTTTTTTTTTATAAAATACACTTTGAAAAAAGCAAATTTGTGTCAAATTTAATTGCAGATGAGTTGTCTTCAAGGTCATTTTTAAATACTCTAAGAGACAAAGTTAACTATCCCTTTCTTTGTTCTCCATCAAATAACCAGTGTTGTACATTTATAAGCAATATATATCTTTAGGAAAGTGTTGAAGGGTTAATTGTTTACCTTTATGAACAAATGCATTGTTTTACTCCTGATCCACATCAAACTCTTCATCAAGAAATTTGAGATAGAATCGGTATGATTTCATATTCTTACTATTGATGGTATAACAGATTATTTACACAGCTTCTTTAGTACAAGTAATCTTAATGTTCAGTTCTAAAGATGCATATCAAGTTTTAGCATATTCATTAATTACCTGTATTAAAGCAATTTGGAGCACCATATATCTCAATAAATATGCCTGTATGTAAATTCTGGTGAATCATTTGTGTTTTGATGGTTTGTGGAAATATTGTAAAAGAGTTTTCTGTGTGATTCTACTTTGCATATCAAACAATTTTGTCAGTGTCAAAACTCGAATACCTTCTCACACATTTCCAAATTACCTTATTCAATCATTCAATCTAAAACGACCAATCGACGAATAAAGCTTGCATGAATATACAACATCTATTCATTACATAGCAAGTCAGGCTTTTACATATTGTCTTTAAATCTAAACACCATTTCCATTCTCAATTTTACCATACTTACAACTTTTAATCATTGCCTTGTAAAGGGTGTGTATTTCATTAAAGATCTTGCATTTAAACTCTCTCTTTTATCAAGTTCGTCGATACACACTTTGAGCAATTGCAGTTGGTGTTCATTTAACTGGTTTAAAGTAGGTTTCAGCAAGATCTTGCCTTCACCCAAACATCTATTGTGCAGCATATCAAAAGGATTGTTACTAAAAAAAAGGTATAAAGAGGTGTAGTTGTGGTCAAATTCAGCTCTTATCCACTCATTTTTGTTATTGCAACTAAAATTGAACATACCAGTAGTTGCAATGTAAGAGCTGTTCCAAAATTGATCTAGGTGGGGGATGGATGTACTCAAATTAATGAATTGTGAGATATTACTTTTTACTTAGACATCTGTAATAAACGAAAATGCAAGTGAAATGACAATTTTATAGTATTTGTGGTTGGGGTTTCATTGAAATGCCTCCCACGCGTTTAATTCTATGACAGTACAGGGCTTAATCATCTGGAAATGCATTTGTTTATTTATAACACCATTTCCTCGTTAATGTTCTACATTCCATCGAACTTAACTGCGATCTGTTACTAAATACGATTGTTATAGGAATCCCAAATCATGAAAATTGTTCTTGAGAATTGTGATCACTTGACCCGAGTTGCTTGTTGATATACGTGTATTACATCATATAATCAGTGACCGATGTGATTGTTAACTTGGAATTGATAGAAAAAAAGCCATATTTTCCTTCTGGGTTTTGTCCCATTTTCTGTCTCTTGCTGCTGTTTTCATCTTTACCAGACGCAATTTTACATAGATTGTGGCTTTGATCTTCCATAGACACATTTTCAATTATATAATGTTCATCATCACTAGATAGTAAAGATGAATAATTCATCATGATAGAAATACAAGAATATACAGTACAGAATCAGATCTACTCTAATATTGTTAGGTTGCTTTTCTAGGCACTTAATTTAGATATGATTATGTTGACAAGGTAACAAGACAAAACAAGTGACTGTTGTAGTTAATACTGAACTTCAATATTCAGACGTTGAACTTCAATACTTGTTCAGGCCACATTGCATTTAAGTTGAGAAATTGAAGCTCCTAGGAGCCTCTTCTTTTAATCCCTTAATAGATAATTATTGATGACTGCATATTAAAAAAAAATCATTGCAGAGAACTGTCAGTCATAGGGTGGTTGCATTACTGTCATTTGAATAGGAAATATGTTATGGCCAAGAACACCAAAACGACAACAGAATGTAGGGCCTCGTCCTTTAGTCCTAAGCCGAAATATTGGAGAGGATCAACTTATGAAATTACTACGAGGTGTAGAAGTGTTAAAGGCATGGCATCAAATATGAATTTGCATTCGGCAACGTCAAAGGCGTCGAGATAGGGGATATATCAAATGTGTTATCTCAGAGCAAACCGCATATTTATCTTTTGTCCAAAGAGAAAGATAAGAACATTAAATTTTACTTAAAGTTACCCAATACAAAAAATGTGGGTAGGGAGAGGGCCAACTTAGATACATGTTTGTATGCTTGTCTTTCATTTTGCTATGTGCTTGTCTATATGCCTTTTTATGTTTCTTTGATACATATATGACGTGACTCTGTACTTATACATCTCGTCATTGTGTTATTGTACTATGGAAATTTGTGTATTCTTGTCTTTAATTTTTGCTAATATGCTTGGTCTATATGCCATTTTGTGCTTCTTTGTTACATATTTTCTGAGTGTGTTTTTTTTTAGTGATTAAGAATACAACACAATGTTGACTGCTGTACCCCTATTTTTGACATTTTTACCTATTATGTCTGTTTGTTTTGTTCACGCATCGTTGTCAATATAATGGAATTTGATGCGACTGTGATACAAGTGAGAGGATTAGCTAGCTTTAAAACCAGGTTCAATCCACAATTTTCTACATAAGAAAATGCCTGTACTAAGTCAGGAATATGACAGTTGTTATCCATTCGTTTGATGTGTTGGAGCTTTTGATTTTGCCATTTGATTAGGGACTTTCCGTTTTGAATTTTCCTCGGAGTTCAGTATTTTTGTGATTTAACTTTGTTGCATTGTAACAAAAGGGTCCTGGTATCATTTTCAAATTTTAGTATCTTGTTTGTGACAATGTAAATTATACAGTAATACTTTTTTGTAATCTTTTTTTATCTTATATCTAAAACTGCAAAATGTACAAAAAATGATCAAGATAAAAAAGTTCAGAAAGACAACTTATGACAAAGGATTCAAGAGGGGTGGACAGTTTGTGAGGGAGGTGGAAGGTGAAGGGGCAGGAGGTGGGAGACAAAAAAATAGGTGGGAGAAAAAAAAATGATTCTATAAGTGGGAGAAGGGTACCACCCTGTCCACCCCCTCATTCAAGCTTGATAAATGCACAAAGATTTAAATTTTTATGAATTAATTATAGTTCGTTGAATAGCAATTTTCGTGGTTGTATCTAAACCACAAATGTATACATACAACACAAAAAATATTTTATATATTTCTTAGCGGAGGGGCGACAGTCGAGGTGTCGTGTGCAAAACTTTTCATGTTACGTAGTACGATTTCAGCTTCCGTTTGGCAATTTGAAATATTGTAAAAGATCGATTTGTACGTGTTTTAAAATCAAATGTACTCTACTACAGTCATGGAAAATTTTCTATTTACACAAAAAAAAGGACTAGCGATACACATATCCAAGGATCAAGTTGCATTTTGTAGTTATACAGTTTGAGTTCTACAACAATACACGTATGTCTTTCGATGAAATGTTCAGCGATATTATCATATTATAATAAGGTTTATGAAAGGTAATAACCAAAATACCACATCCCAACACAAATCAAAACTTTTTACTAGACGTTAAAGATTTATCCGAGTACTCGCGAGTATCATGATCGAGTACTCGAGTATCCATTTCAGATCTTTTGACATTCCTGTTATATACATACATAAAGATATATACCAATACATTATGCATATAGTATAGTGTCGTACGTAGTTTCTCGATCAGAAATGAGGACACAAGTTCAATAATCAAATGAAACCTGATTCAACGGGGGAGTTCAAAGTAGTAAAAAGTAATCACCGTATCAAATTATTGTTACAAAATGAACATTAACCAACTTATTCATGGTATGACATCAACATTTCTGACCTCTGATGAACTTCTCCGATTTAACATGCTGATTTGAACAAGACTATTCATGTTCAAAGACTTCCCGGAAATATACCTGGAGCGATAATTGAAATTTCTACCGAAGTTGATAAATTAACTGAAATCGCTTGAAGCAATAGCCTGATTCATCATAGATAAAGATACAGATATCGGGAGATGAAGCTCGTGTCGTATTTCAATTTTTTTCATATGTTTCATGTCAAATTCTTCATCCCAAACATAACTGTCTTATCAGGAACAACAAACCATTGCGATTGTAAAATATGGCGAGAACTATGATAGTTAGAATTTTTCATTTCGGCTGATATGAAATTCTTACATCTTATACTAGGTTTAAACGGGGCAACTGCAGAATTCATTTGATTGATTGATTGAGTGTTGGTTGCTTAACGTCCAGTGGCCAATATTTCATGCATGTTCAGGACGAGAACAAGTTAACAATAAATACAATAGGTGTGTCCTGCAATAGAGGCCGTCCGGGATGAAGGTCTTAGAAATTTAGACTGCCAAGGCAAATGAGGGTATATTGGATAGGGACAGAAATTTAGCCTTGCAACAGGTCACCTACGGACCCCTCAAAGAGTTGTTGCAAGGGTTCTTAACGTGCAGAGACCGTGGCACTCTCTTTACACGAGGCATCGGATTTAACGTCCCCATTCTGACCGGACGTGGCTGCAAATTTGTACATTCCGCACAGCCAAACGGACGCCCCACTTTAGCAAGGGTTTTACTGCCGGTCGGAGGAAGACCAATGGTGACCATACTTCTATTCCCCAGTCACCATTGGGGGGTCCTCATCCAGTAGACGCATCTTCTAAATTAGTACAATAAGACAAAATGCAACCGGCCACGACATACAAATTAAAGATTCCATTGCCCTAAGTGATCATTTGTACACCACGCCCCTGTCGAAGGACAATAAAATACCAAAAGAAGCAACATTATGTACACAGTCTACAATAAACTCTTCACTAGAGGATGGATAAGAAGTCATATGAACATACACGAAAAGTAACGAGGGAGAAATAACAAAGACAAACCATCATTACACCATCCACGAAAAAAGGAATATATGCAGCAGTCGTTTATATGAAAGGACTACGCCAACCGATTTATGCCCAGAAAACAATCCAAGACAGTAATGAGAGTAACTGTAAGAATATCTCATCACTTTTATAAGACTTTTATATTTCATATAATTTACTCACAGAAAGTCTATTCAACAGAATACAATTGGAAGCTAACAGTAAATTTAATAGCAGCCAACACTTAATGTCCTTACTCAAATTGTAAAGCTATTTTTGGACGAGGCAGTTCTCATTATCCTAGAATCTGCAGGAATAAGTCTGAGGACATCTGCAACATCCAAAGCTTACTATACCTAAAGCGTTGGTTGCCTAATTTTCGCGAAATGACTGCAAAAAAGTCATCTTAGACCAGTTTTGGTAAGGTGCAGAACTAAGTGGTTTAGAGACTCACTTAAAATCTTACTTACTAGTATCTCATTTTATTTCTTCATTGTCAGTTTGTACGTTTTCTCTCAAGTAGACATTTTGTGTAGTTGGGTGTGCAATTTATTTTGAAATATTTGTTTAATGAAAGCAATTGTTTATACCTTATTGCAGAATGTACATGTATTTACTATACAGAACACTCACTTAGAACTGTGACTTTGTTCTATCTCACATTACATGCCAGAATAAAGTGGCATATTGCTGGTAGTGACAGTAGGAAAGCAACACATAGAAAACAACTGTTGCTGATTGACTAGGGGTTAAAAGATGATATGCTTTCAAACTGCATTTCACGTTTTGCTTAGCCAAAAAGGAAGGTCCTTTTTCCTTATTATATTTTCCCTATACAACTTGGCGTGGCATTATAAAAGTTCAATTGTAAATAAGAATAAAACAGAACATTTTTTTTTTCATTTCACAAGGTAAATGTCAGTACACAGACGGGATCTAACAGCTTGAAGATATCTTGAAATTCATCACAAGACGAAGCAGCATTCTACCAGGTGGATTTGACACTTAATTCTCAGTTACTTTCACGAATGGAAAATGATATCCAAGCCTTTCAACTTGCACCTTAAACCTAACGTTGTCTGACATAAATACTTATGTTTTTATTTTTGTATCGTATGGAGCTGGTATTTGTCTCATTCACAGTTGCAGTATCGTTGGCTATTGTTTACACTAATCAAAATTTAGAAATAAACCAAAATATAGATGTAGATAACCTCGGAGCTAACGTAGACCATGACGTTGAAATGAGCCCCAATATTTCAACAGGAAAGGGAAGTCGCCACGAATATGCAGAAATGGACGAGTTGGAAAAATAAAATTTCATTTTATCATCACCCGAACAACGAGATCTTACTAATGCCGGCAGCTCAAGCGATTCGTCAAATAGGTTTCGCCTACCAAGCGATGGTTGTTTAAATCCATATCAGTCATTGCTGCCTACATTACAGCATTCCGAAAACATTCAGGATGATTCTGATGAAAATGATACTGCCTCAGGGCGTATAAAAATCTGTATATATCTCTTCGGTCAAATAGAGAAGACGATTTAAGACTATTTTCAAGAAATTTGTATCAATCTCTTCAATCAAACATTGACGTCTGCGTATAAAAATCTGTATATATCTCTTCGGGCAAATGAGGACTTTATTCAAGATGTACCAGTGTACAGTAGTAGTAGTGATGGATGAACACATAAAACAAAATCGATCCGAATATGAAGGACAATAGTAAACGGTATGTCAAGTCTTATTTTTCATTTTCTGTATCAATGGCCGATACAACTGATGGGTGACTATCAGTACTGCATGAATTCTTCTCCTCTGTAGTCAGTGCATCAGTACTCGTATAAATGGGCCGATACAACTGATGGGTGACTATAAGTCCCGCAAGGTATCTTCGTCTATAAAGTCAGTGCTTCGGTACTGGCAAACTTTATTATATACCAATTTTTAAATTTGCATTTGATAAATTTAGGAATTATTGTGACACTAAAATTATGAGTGACAAAAGATGTTTTTGTTAACATTTTATTTTTTTTAGTATCCCATTTTCTTTTCCATATTTGTTCCAAGACTGCAGCGTCAAGAAATAATAGAGACTAGTATTCCTGGAGATGTAAAACAACCTCGTGATTTCCTTACCCAGGTATTATGTTATGCCTTATTAAAAATCTTCCGCAAAGAAATTGAAAATAAACAGCTGAAAAGATTTATTCTTTTCCTAATTTTTGAAGGCTGAAATTTGATTTCAGAAGTAATAGAACCTTTAATGTCGTATTGCAAGTTCAACTGGGATGCGTCAGGCACCTACGGACAATGGGGAAAAGACTGGTGGCAAGATAGTTATAAAAAGTGTTAGGAAGATTTAAATTCAGTGTCACATTTATATAAAACTTTTTTGTATAATGGGTTTCTGCTATCAAATTATCATTGAATACGTTTACAAAGCATACACGTACATAAAACAACATAATGTCGAATAAAAGTTAGTGTGTGTTTATTGTCTCTGGTTTTCATACGGCACTGTGAACCTGTACGCCCCATTTTGGCAAGGGTTTGACTGCCGATCTGAAGAAAGATCAATAAATACAATGTTATAAATCCCCCTGAGGCAAATCAATCTTCCCACGAATATGCTTTGTTAGAATCATGATTGAAGGGTTTAAGGGTATGATGATTGATAGCTACTATACGTTCAATGGCAAATATTTCATGCATGATCAGCACGAGACCAAATTAACAATAAATACAAAAGGTATTTTCTGTTATGGAAGCTGTCCGGGACATTTCGACTACCTCTTGAAAATGTGAGTAAATTGGATACGGACATACAGTTGTTGCAAAGGATCTTAGAGTGCAGAGAGCGTGATATCGGGTTGAATGTAGGACAGAAAGTCACAGGACAAAAAGTCACAGACAAAAAGTCACGGACAAAAAGTCACAGGACAAAAAGTCACAATTCAGTTTTGAGATTATTTTTATTTAAACAAGAAAACACTAATTTAAAAAATATTTTTTTTGTTTTTTCTTGAACTATTATATATGAAGAAACTTTGTAATTAAAATTTATTCAATAAATATCAATAATGATCAAATAATTGTTATAAAAACAAAATGTCAAAGCGGCTTGGTACTTAAATGACTTCATAATAAATATATCCTTTGCATGATTAAAATTTAATAAACTTTCATTTATCAAGGCTTATGAACAATTTCCTAAACTTAAAAATGAATATATGTTATAAAAAGAAAATATTTCAAGATCTTTCTCTTATATATTCAAACAATTGTCAACAAATTAATTGTGACTTTTTGTCCTGTGACTTTTTGTCCTCTCAAATTTGTGCATTTATGTCCTGTCACTTTTTGTCCTGTGACTTTCTGTCCGTTCACCATCGGATTTACCGTCCCAATCCTTTGATAATACAAACGACAAAATTATTATTCGTGTGAGGTTGACCGGCATACTTTGTTCTACCCGTATCAAAACCTATAGGTGGCAGAAACCAGTTATTTTACAATAAATCTTTAGAATTTCATGGATTTATGATTTTATTTTCTTGAAAATTCATTCAAGCTTATATACAAATAAAATGTATGGATTCAAGTAACTAAGATGTGTGCGTGCTGATGTGAATATATAGAAAACCTTTAAATTTGGGTGTCTGTCCAGCATGGATATTTTAAAATTTATAAATGCATTGCAAATAAGGCAAAAAATGTGATGCTCTGATACCAATCTAATCCTTACCTGCAGAATCCTGCTAAAAGCCGACAAGAATTTTAGGCAAAATTCAAGAGATAAATGATATTCAGTGAATTAGAGCCTTGTCCGAACCTATCCTTACCATCAAAATCTCAAGATATTTTTGTTTACATAAAACTGAAGTTTTTCCCCACTTTGATTGGATGCCGTCAAGTGAGGAGACCACAATTTTGACTTCTGATTGGACCCATTTGTGAAGGAAATCCCCAACCTGTGTATGCAACTACTTACTTGTGTAGTACAATAGCCTAGAATTTACATTCATTTATTTTTTCAGTCCACATGATGCAATTATATACCTCAATGCTTAACTATAACCAAATTTCTGCGTGGGACACATGTTCTGGTACACCAAAACTGGTACCTGCCACCTTTAACCACTTATTAAAAAGAATATATTTCCCTTTTTTTAGTCTGATTGAGTTCTGTAGTCATTTACCATTAAAAATACATGCAGTGCATATGGTTACGGCACAAAAAAAAACATTAATAGGCTTTGCAAGACCAAATTTATTAAAGCAATATTTGTGTCTTTTGCCGTCAAACTGCTTTGAATGCAAAAAAAATAGAAAAAAAGGATTGTGTTCATATTTAATAAATTTTATTGTGTGAGTTTCCTGGTACAGTGTATGAATTATCCAACAGTTCTCAAAAATACTTTAGTTTATTGTTTCATGCATGATATAAAACCACTTACAACTGATCTCAGGAAGTATTTTTCCATTGTTTGAGGTATTAAATAGTCTCAATTCTTGTCACTATCACTGTTCTGTTGACTGCAGTGCTGAAAAAGGCTTAGTTTTGAATAAACTAATATTTTTGGTACATATATTTCACTTTGTAGATCCATGCTGCACTAAACTAAGTGTACATTTATTCGCAATCAGTCTCATATCTCTTCTCCACATGAGCTAGCTGTGTAGGCCGCATGTTGAAATTTTAGAATTGCCACACTATTGCTGATGAGAGAGACCAGTTTTCTTATTTCTGTAGCCTGTCCTACAGTATCAACTATGTAGTAGACCTATAAAAAAAGAAGAATTCATATATTCATAGTTAAAAAGTAAATAAATAAGAAAATGTCCATATCATGTGAAATAAATCATTATAACAGGTAATATACAGTATAATCAGCTTTTTCTAGTGCTATGCTGAGGCTTATTTTACTTTTTTCTCTCTTTGTAATTGCTATTTCTATATATTTTATGATATAAAATCATTGTTTGGTGAATATAATTATTTTAAAACTAATCAATTGAGTGTCATTGTTTGTATTGGTATACAGAGTTATCTGTCTTGATATTTGATAATTCTTAAAATCCATGTAAAAACTATTTTCTTCCAAACAGACCTATACATTGACTGTGAATAAAAGAAATGTTACACCACATACCTGTAGAACCCTTAAAAAGGCACATTTTGTGATATGTTAAAATCATGTTTAGCATTTAACCACTTATTAAAAAGAATATATTTCCCTTTTTTTAGTCTGATTGAGTTCTGTAGTCATTTACCATTAAAAATACATGCAGTGCATATGGTTACGGCACAAAAAAAAACATTAATAGGCTTTGTAAGACCAAATTTATTAAAGCAATATTTGTGTCTTTTGCCGTCAAACTGCTTTGAATGCAAAAAAAATAGAAAAAAAGGATTGTGTTCATATTTAATAAATTTTATTGTGTGAGTTTCCTGGTACAGTGTATGAATTATCCAACAGTTCTCAAAAATACTTTAGTTTATTGTTTCATGCATGATATAAAACCACTTACAACTGATCTCAGGAAGTATTTTTCCATTGTTTGAGGTATTAAATAGTCTCAATTCTTGTCACTATCACTGTTCTGTTGACTGCAGTGCTGAAAAAGGCTTAGTTTTGAATAAACTAATATTTTTGGTACATATATTTCACTTTGTAGATCCATGCTGCACTAAACTAAGTGTACATTTATTCGCAATCAGTCTCATATCTCTTCTCCACATGAGCTAGCTGTGTAGGCCGCATGTTGAAATTTTAGAATTGCCACACTATTGCTGATGAGAGAGACCAGTTTTCTTATTTCTGTAGCCTGTCCTACAGTATCAACTATGTAGTAGACCTATAAAAAAAGAAGAATTCATATATTCATAGTTAAAAAGTAAATAAATAAGAAAATGTCCATATCATGTGAAATAAATCATTATAACAGGTAATATACAGTATAATCAGCTTTTTCTAGTGCTATGCTGAGGCTTATTTTACTTTTTTCTCTCTTTGTAATTGCTATTTCTATATATTTTATGATATAAAATCATTGTTTGGTGAATATAATTATTTTAAAACTAATCAATTGAGTGTCATTGTTTGTATTGGTATACAGAGTTATCTGTCTTGATATTTGATAATTCTTAAAATCCATGTAAAAACTATTTTCTTCCAAACAGACCTATACATTGACTGTGAATAAAAGAAATGTTACACCACATACCTGTAGAACCCTTAAAAAGGCACATTTTGTGATATGTTAAAATCATGTTTAGCATTAAGGTGGCAGAAACCAGTTATTTTACAATAAATCTTTAGAATTTCATGGATTTATGATTTTATTTTCTTGAAAATTCATTCAAGCTTATATACAAATAAAATGTATGGATTCAAGTAACTAAGATGTGTGCGTGCTGATGTGAATATATAGAAAACCTTTAAATTTGGGTGTCTGTCCAGCATGGATATTTTAAAATTTATAAATGCATTGCAAATAAGGCAAAAAATGTGATGCTCTGATACCAATCTAATCCTTACCTGCAGAATCCTGCTAAAAGCCGACAAGAATTTTAGGCAAAATTCAAGAGATAAATGATATTCAGTGAATTAGAGCCTTGTCCGAACCTATCCTTACCATCAAAATCTCAAGATATTTTTGTTTACATAAAACTGAAGTTTTTCCCCACTTTGATTGGATGCCGTCAAGTGAGGAGACCACAATTTTGACTTCTGATTGGACCCATTTGTGAAGGAAATCCCCAACCTGTGTATGCAACTACTTACTTGTGTAGTACAATAGCCTAGAATTTACATTCATTTATTTTTTCAGTCCACATGATGCAATTATATACCTCAATGCTTAACTATAACCAAATTTCTGCGTGGGACACATGTTCTGGTACACCAAAACTGGTACCTGCCACCTTTAACCACTTATTAAAAAGAATATATTTCCCTTTTTTTAGTCTGATTGAGTTCTGTAGTCATTTACCATTAAAAATACATGCAGTGCATATGGTTACGGCACAAAAAAAAACATTAATAGGCTTTGCAAGACCAAATTTATTAAAGCAATATTTGTGTCTTTTGCCGTCAAACTGCTTTGAATGCAAAAAAAATAGAAAAAAAGGATTGTGTTCATATTTAATAAATTTTATTGTGTGAGTTTCCTGGTACAGTGTATGAATTATCCAACAGTTCTCAAAAATACTTTAGTTTATTGTTTCATGCATGATATAAAACCACTTACAACTGATCTCAGGAAGTATTTTTCCATTGTTTGAGGTATTAAATAGTCTCAATTCTTGTCACTATCACTGTTCTGTTGACTGCAGTGCTGAAAAAGGCTTAGTTTTGAATAAACTAATATTTTTGGTACATATATTTCACTTTGTAGATCCATGCTGCACTAAACTAAGTGTACATTTATTCGCAATCAGTCTCATATCTCTTCTCCACATGAGCTAGCTGTGTAGGCCGCATGTTGAAATTTTAGAATTGCCACACTATTGCTGATGAGAGAGACCAGTTTTCTTATTTCTGTAGCCTGTCCTACAGTATCAACTATGTAGTAGACCTATAAAAAAAGAAGAATTCATATATTCATAGTTAAAAAGTAAATAAATAAGAAAATGTCCATATCATGTGAAATAAATCATTATAACAGGTAATATACAGTATAATCAGCTTTTTCTAGTGCTATGCTGAGGCTTATTTTACTTTTTTCTCTCTTTGTAATTGCTATTTCTATATATTTTATGATATAAAATCATTGTTTGGTGAATATAATTATTTTAAAACTAATCAATTGAGTGTCATTGTTTGTATTGGTATACAGAGTTATCTGTCTTGATATTTGATAATTCTTAAAATCCATGTAAAAACTATTTTCTTCCAAACAGACCTATACATTGACTGTGAATAAAAGAAATGTTACACCACATACCTGTAGAACCCTTAAAAAGGCACATTTTGTGATATGTTAAAATCATGTTTAGCATTTAACCACTTATTAAAAAGAATATATTTCCCTTTTTTTAGTCTGATTGAGTTCTGTAGTCATTTACCATTAAAAATACATGCAGTGCATATGGTTACGGCACAAAAAAAAACATTAATAGGCTTTGTAAGACCAAATTTATTAAAGCAATATTTGTGTCTTTTGCCGTCAAACTGCTTTGAATGCAAAAAAAATAGAAAAAAAGGATTGTGTTCATATTTAATAAATTTTATTGTGTGAGTTTCCTGGTACAGTGTATGAATTATCCAACAGTTCTCAAAAATACTTTAGTTTATTGTTTCATGCATGATATAAAACCACTTACAACTGATCTCAGGAAGTATTTTTCCATTGTTTGAGGTATTAAATAGTCTCAATTCTTGTCACTATCACTGTTCTGTTGACTGCAGTGCTGAAAAAGGCTTAGTTTTGAATAAACTAATATTTTTGGTACATATATTTCACTTTGTAGATCCATGCTGCACTAAACTAAGTGTACATTTATTCGCAATCAGTCTCATATCTCTTCTCCACATGAGCTAGCTGTGTAGGCCGCATGTTGAAATTTTAGAATTGCCACACTATTGCTGATGAGAGAGACCAGTTTTCTTATTTCTGTAGCCTGTCCTACAGTATCAACTATGTAGTAGACCTATAAAAAAAGAAGAATTCATATATTCATAGTTAAAAAGTAAATAAATAAGAAAATGTCCATATCATGTGAAATAAATCATTATAACAGGTAATATACAGTATAATCAGCTTTTTCTAGTGCTATGCTGAGGCTTATTTTACTTTTTTCTCTCTTTGTAATTGCTATTTCTATATATTTTATGATATAAAATCATTGTTTGGTGAATATAATTATTTTAAAACTAATCAATTGAGTGTCATTGTTTGTATTGGTATACAGAGTTATCTGTCTTGATATTTGATAATTCTTAAAATCCATGTAAAAACTATTTTCTTCCAAACATACCTATACATTGACTGTGAATAAAAGAAATGTTACACCACATACCTGTAGAACCCTTAAAAAGGCACATTTTGTGATATGTTAAAATCATGTTTAGCATTAAGGTGGCAGAAACCAGTTATTTTACAATAAATCTTTAGAATTTCATGGATTTATGATTTTATTTTCTTGAAAATTCATTCAAGCTTATATACAAATAAAATGTATGGATTCAAGTAACTAAGATGTGTGCGTGCTGATGTGAATATATAGAAAACCTTTAAATTTGGGTGTCTGTCCAGCATGGATATTTTAAAATTTATAAATGCATTGCAAATAAGGCAAAAAATGTGATGCTCTGATACCAATCTAATCCTTACCTGCAGAATCCTGCTAAAAGCCGACAAGAATTTTAGGCAAAATTCAAGAGATAAATGATATTCAGTGAATTAGAGCCTTGTCCGAACCTATCCTTACCATCAAAATCTCAAGATATTTTTGTTTACATAAAACTGAAGTTTTTCCCCACTTTGATTGGATGCCGTCAAGTGAGGAGACCACAATTTTGACTTCTGATTGGACCCATTTGTGAAGGAAATCCCCAACCTGTGTATGCAACTACTTACTTGTGTAGTACAATAGCCTAGAATTTACATTCATTTATTTTTTCAGTCCACATGATGCAATTATATACCTCAATGCTTAACTATAACCAAATTTCTGCGTGGGACACATGTTCTGGTACACCAAAACTGGTACCTGCCACCATATTATGACGTTCATAAAATTTTCAACCATTGAAATACAAAAACCAGGTAGGTGTGTGAAGCATTGAAGTAATGCTAAACAATTAGAATTCATTACTTCCACACATCCCTTAGCAAAGTGTTATGAAATATAAATATTTGAATAACGATGCTCCATTACGAGGAAGGGACCGATTGATTACCCTCTTCGGAGAGTATCAAACAATTTTGCCATTACAGTATGTTATCTAAATAAGTCTGATTATCTGTACTAATTGGGCGGTATCCTATATTCTCTTGGGAGAGAGCCGGATGCGGGTCATATCGATAGTGACACAGGTAATTATAAAATTATTTTGTCGTTGGTAGTACGTTTTCAGGACGGAGAGTCTCAAATAATTTTGCAGGTAATTCTATTCCAAGCATGTCTTAGTTTACAAGTTCCTGTGGCATTCTTGAGTATCGATTTTACCTGCATTTAAATAATGAGCTCAGGACAGTTTAGACGTTGTCACGAGTGCACGATGTCGAAAAAAATTAAGTAAATGACATTAAGAACCCGTACAAAATCCCGAAGCAAAAGTAGTCAAATAATTCAAAACATTTGCCCGATATTCAGTATGCAGATACATATTGTTTACCCTTGTATCTATGTTTTACTTAATTTGAACATTTGACGGGAAGTGTTTACTAGTACGGCATAATGTGTTTATATACTCTAAGTACCGACAACTATAAAAACTTTTGTGAATTTAATTTCAACTACAGTATTATTTCTACAAGACATGTTAGTTTGAAGTTTTTAGAAAGTTGTGTTGTATCTTTATGTTTATGTAATTCTGTCTGTTTGTTTTGCTCTCCTCATCTTTTCAAAAACACAAGTTATACTAACGACAAAACTATTTCATATAATATGGTAAAATCTCTATGACATACTAAACAAGTATTCAACTTTTTTTGATATATAATGATGAAGGATGAGTAGAGATAATTTAATGCTATGAGTGGTTAAACATTTGAAATGATAAAAACAATGCTATTTTATGCTTTAGGTCAATCAATGAAACTAGCATTTTGTTTAATAAAAAAATATTAAATACATTGTAAGGCCATAATCAGCAATAATAATAATTACATTATATAACTTCCCCAAGGGTTACTGGGGAATAGAAGTATGGTCACCATTGGTCTTCCTCCGACCGGCAGTAAAACCCTTGCCAAAGTTGGGCGTCCGTTTGGCTGTGCGGGATGAACAAATTTCCAGTCACGTCCGTTCAGAATGGGGACGTTAAATCCGATGCCTCGTGTAAAGAGAGTGTCACGCTCTTTGCACGTTAAGAACCCTTGCAACAACTCTTTGAGGGGTCCGTAGGTGACCTGTTGCACTGCTAAATTTCTGTCCCTATCCAATGTACCCTCATTTCCCGTGGCAGTCGAAATTTCCCCGACCTAAATCCCGGACGCCCCTCTTACAGAACCTCCCTATTGTATTTATTGTTAATTTGTTCTCGACCTGAATATGCATGAAATATTTGCCACTGGACGTTAAGCAACCAACGATCAATCAATCAATCATTTCAAAGTAGGTTAATATTTGTATAGAAAGCTTATAAAATGTTCTTAAATTTGTCTTAAAATCATAAAATCTCAAATTTCTACTCCATAGATTTTTCTTAAAAAACTTCATGTTGTTGGTACATAAATTTTCGTTTTAATGATGTAAAATAATAATGGGATCACCAACTTTGTGTTTACAGTATATATCATTCAAAGTATTGTTTAATGTAAAAAAAAATCCACAAATTGTCAAAAAAGCCTAATGTCATCGCGTTGTAAAAATGTTGTAGGCCGTTAAACTTCAGATTGTTTATGTTTTTCACTACCAACTAGTCCCAAAGGGTGACTGGGGAATAGAAATATGTCACTATAGGTCATCTTCCGACCGGCAGTAGAACCCTTGCCAAAGTGGGGCGTCCGTTTTGTTGTGCGGGATGTACAAGTACGCAGCCACGTCCGGTCAGAATGGGGACGTTAAATCCGATGCCTCGTGTAGAGAGCGTCCAACGCTCTCTGCACGTTAAGAACCCTTGCAACAACTCTATGAGGGGTCCGTAGGTGACCTGTTGCAAGGCAAAATTTTTGTCCCTTTCCAATTTACCCTAGTTTTCCGGTGGCAGTCTAAATTTTCCAGACCTTCTCGGACGGCCTACATTACAGGACCTACCTATTGTATTTATTGTTAATTTGTTCTCGTCCTGAATATGCATGAAATATTTGCCACTGGACGTTAAGCAACCAACAATCAATCAATCACTCACTACCAACTAAAGTGGTAAATACTATAAAAACAAAGTCGGTGACTGTAATGTCAAAGATACGCTGAAACCTGAGTTACTATCTTTTATTGCAGACCTCCAGAGAGGGTAAAAAACTGAAAATATACAAAAATGAAATCTAATAAGCACAATGTTCACAATCGACAATGTTCACAAAATAATGGTACAATTAATATCAACAATGTTCTCCATACATTGAAAAATATGTCCATCTTATGAAACAACCAAAAAATGATCAAAAAGTGCCATAGAATTACATCTTAGATAACAAAATTATAACACGAAAAGCGTTCTATACACATACTGTTTTAAGAAAAAACGTACGCCTAAATATATGGCTCTAATGGCGTTCCATACAAAAAATATTTTGACAAACTGACGGAGTAATATCAAAAATCGAGAATTAAGAAGCTTAAATTGACTAGGACTGGTGTATAATAAATGCAGGAATAAAAATAACCATCATATAAACATCGGAATGCTTAATTTAACATGTAAAATACAAAATAAGTGTGACATGAGATATGACTCCTGAGAATCGTTTGAAATCACAATTAAATTCAAAAGGACTGACCTTAGACTTTAAATACGTATATCGGACATACAAATGAAGGTTATAAACTACAGTATAACAAAAACTCACCCTGTGGAGGGTTGAATACCAAAGAAAAGTTTGTTTAGCTTTGCCGTGTGGCAGACATCAAAAATAAAATTCGACATAATGACGGACAGATCCGTAATTTCCGGAGTGTGACATAACACTCCCCCTCTGATTTCAAAACTGAAATCACCAATTCATAAACAAATTTGAAAATAACATAAACAAATTATCAATGCAAAATGTTATAAAATGTTCTGACTATCCGAAGATTCAACGAGTTAAAATTATAATCATTAATCTGTTTCACTTTGTTTTAGTTCCACATGCTCTACCAACATTACTAGTTCGTTGATTGGTCTAACATAACTAACTGCTTTCCCATCACGCACAACACGAATTTGAACCTTTCTGACTTTCTGATCAAAACTAGGGAATGTCTTTTCAACAATTGCGACTGGCCAATAGTTGCGAGCACATTCACGGTCTCTTAAGAGTACTAAATCGCCTTCCTTCATATTACTGTATTCACTGGTCCATTTTTGTCGAGTTTGTAGACGGTTTAAATATTCGTTACGCCAGCGGTTCCAAAACTCTTCTGCTAGAACCTGAGTGTGCTTCCATAGAGATTTCAACATGTCTTTATTTCCGAATGTTGGAAACGATACATTGTCCTGATTTATTTTATGTGTGAGAAGCATTGCTGGACAAAGTACACATGGTGATTCTGGGTCAGCTGACACCGGAACCAAGGGTCTCGCATTTACAATTGCTGTTACCTCCGATAACAGGGTAGTAAGTACTTCATGAGTAATAGTTTTTGAACCTTCTCGTAGTAACATAGAATCTAAAATCTTTCGTGAAACACCAATCATCCTTTCCCACACTCCTCCCATGTGGGAGGCGTGTGGAGGATTAAATAGCCACAAGACGTCGTTGTTTGAGAGAAAACTTCTCACAGAGTCTTTTTCAACAAATTCAGTGATCATATTTAGCTCTTTTGAACTGCCAACAAAGTTTGTTCCCCTATCAGAACGGAACTGCTTAACTTCACCCCTTAAGGCAATGAAACGACGCAACGCATTTATAAATGAAGCACTGCTGAGCTCCTCTATGACCTCTATATGAATTGCTCTGCTGACGAGGCATGTGAACATAAGTGCCCATCTTTTCTGATTAGCTGGTATACCACGAGTGCGTCTATAAGCTATGGGCCATGGGCCAAAAGTGTCAACACCGACGAATGTAAATGGCGGTGATGGTTTTAATCTGTCCTCAGGTAAATCTGCCATTTGCTGCCAACCGAAACAACCACGAAGCTTACGACATATCACACATTTATGAAGCACTGAAGAAACTAAACGACGACTGCCTAAAATCCAAAAACCAGCTGTACGGATAGCACCATCTGTGAGGCTTCTGCCTTGATGAGCCACTTTTTCATGGAAATGTCGAACAATAAGTAATGATATATGGTGGTGTTTTGGTAAGATAATAGGATGTTTTGAAAGATCTGCACAATCTTTGTAATTTCGCAAGCGACCACCAACTCTTAAGGTATCATCAACATCAAGTATGGGCGATAGTTGCGAGAGAGAACTGTTGTTATGTAACGATGTTCCCTGTCTGATATTGTCTATTTCGTTTCTATAATTTTCCATTTGAACCTCACGAATTATGAATTGTTGGGCTCGTTTCAAAGCATCTGGTTGTTTGTATGCATCTAAATGTTCAAGTTTATCGTTATGGTGTGCCAGATTTCTAACAAGTTGTTTCAATAAGGAAATTGCTCTGACTAAAGTTCTCCATTCTGAAAATGTTGAGAATCTATGTGTTCCTAATTTATGTACATTATTTCGATCTACAGTTTGTGTTTTAGCTACTTGCACATCTGGGCGAATCTCCTTGTCACTATCAGCATCAACCAACTGATGTGGACCATTATCTAAATTTCCAAGGGACACGTTATAAAGAAATGCTGGTCCCTTCATCCATATACTATTCGATAACTCTGCAGGGTTAATTCCTCGTGTTGCGATATCTGCCGGATTATTTTCGGTTGAAACATGTCTCCATCTTTTTGGATCACAAGAGACTCGAATTCGTCGTACTCGGTTTCCAACGTATACATGAAACCTCTTTGATTCATTTGTCAAGTAACCTAACACTATTTTGCTGTCTGAGTAAAAGTACATTTCACTTTGATCTATACCTAAATGCTCTTTGACAAGATCAGATAATTCTGCCGCAAGAACAGAGGCGCACAGTTCTAATCGAGGAATAGTATTCCCATGTGAAGGCGCAACCTTCGCCTTTCCCAATAAAAAACTAACCGTTACATGGTGTGAGTCAATTAATCTCAAATAAGCCACCGCACCTATTGCCTCTTTTGAAGCATCACAAAAGATATGAACTTCTTTGTTCGAAGCTTCTGCATAGGAGATGTCACTATACATACGCGGAATACAGCATTGCTCAAGATCAGGTAACGTATTAATCCACTGTTTCCATGGATGTAGGTAAGTATCAGGTAATGGGTCATCCCATTCAGTGTGTCCTAGTGAAGTCATCATATCACGTAAGAGAAGTTTACCACGAACTGAAACAGGGGCTGTAAAGCCAATCGGATCAAAAAGAGAGTTGATCGTTGATAATACGCCACGCTTGCTAAATGGCTTGATGTCATGTGCTACTTGAAAGGTAAAACAGTCAGTGTTAATATCCCAAGCCATACCTAGGCTTCTTTGCAAAGGTAAACAGCCATTTTCAAATTTCAGATCTTTGAGATTTTTAGCCAGATCATCAACGGGAAACTGGCTTAACAAATATTTGCTATTTGAGGCTATTTTATGTAACCTAAGATTACCACCACTTAACAATGCATTTTGTGTTCTCTTAACTAAATCAACAGCTGTCTCAACATTTTGACATGACAATAGACCATCGTCCACGTAAAAGTTGCGATCTACAAACTCCTTCACATCTTGATCAGCAGTTTCAGCAGATTTCCTAAGTCCATAAGTTGCCACTGACGGCGAGGGGCTGTTGCCAAATACGTGAACAGTCATACGGTAATCAATCAATGGTTTTTCAATGTCATTTTCAGTATGCCAAATAAAACGAAGGTAATTACGATGCTCTTCACTGACTTTGAAATTATAGAACATCTGTTCGACGTCAGCAGTTACCGCTATAGCCTCTTTTCGAAAACGAAGCAAAATCCCTAACAGGCTGTTCGTGAGGTCTGGTCCCTTTAACAGAATGTTATTTAATGAATGACCATTACACACTGCGGATGCATCGAATACAACTCTGATACTGTCAGGTTTTCTGGGGTGATATATCCCAAACATAGGTAAGTACCAACATTCAGACGATATAGCCAATGGTGGCGCTATTTCAGCATGACCATTTTCGATGATTTTCTGCATGAATTGTATGACATGTTCTCGTTTTGTAGAATTAATTTTCAAGCTGTAATCGAAAGATTTTGCTCTCTTTAAAGCTAATTGTTTGTTGTTTTCTAATATTGGCCGATGCTCACGGAAGGGCAATGGAGCAACCCAACAACCATCTGAATCTTTAACAAAACCTGAATTCATGATCCTCAGGAATGTATCGTCTTCGATTGATGATCCAATTTTTTCATCTTTGTCAGTTGTACGGAAAACGTTCGTATCTATTAGTAATTCATTTTGACAAGGTTTAAGAAAAGTAGCACGGCCATTACTCAAAATGGTAGTCTTGTTCACATTTACGCAATCTAGAATGCCAGGCGGATGAGTTTTCCCGAGACACACTTCACCAATTATTGCCCACCCTAAAGGCAGCTTCTGTGCATATGGGAGGTTACCTTTGCCAAGACGCTGATCGAGTACATGGTGTACTGATATCAAATCTCTTCCTATCAAAAGATCAATCTGTGCATGCTCATCGATTTCAGGAATGTAAGGAGCAATGTCTACAAGATGAGGATACTGAATAGCCACATTAGGCGACGCTATTTCCTGTCTATTGTTCGGAATATCATTACATTCGATGATAGTTGGTAAATCAAACACACAAGACCCATCTAAAGCTTCTACCACGTAGTCCTTAGCTAAACGTCCAGATGTTGTGAATTTTCCTGCACAAGACGACAAAACATATTCAGTTTCAGGTCCATTATCACAAAACAAATAAAAGAAGTTGGAAGTGGCCAATGACCTGTTACTTTGGTCATCTATTAAAGAATACATCATGCGTGATTGTTCGGGTTTTCCTTTTGGATACACTTTTACTAGCATTAGTTTTGAACATGACTTACTTGTGCCAGTTACTTGACCACATATTTGTGTGCATGCTGTCTTAACTTCTCCTGATTCATTCTCCCCCTCGTGAGATTCTGGGGGGTTGTTATTTTTAATTCTTTCTATATCGGTATGTAAACCAGAAGGGTGTTCCCGACTCTGACAGACTGAACATTTCAAGAACTCTTTGCAGTCTCTTCTTAGATGGCGCTTAGGCCCACAACAGCGAAAACAAATTCCATTCTTTTTTAAGAACTCCCTTCGTTCTGAAATCGGTTTCACGCGAAAACCTCTACAATCATTCAATAAGTGACTTGTTCCATGCACAGGACATACCAAGTCTGAACTTTTTACTTTATCTGCTAACGGTTTCAACACTGATGTTTCAGTACGTGCACAAGATAACTGATTTCTTGTGTTTCCATAACGATTGTTTGTTGCATTAGTAGTATTCTGTACTTTGACTTCTCGACAATCCTCGAAGAAAAAACTGGGGTCATTTTTCATTTTTGCCATCCTTTGCAAAAACTTGGTGAATACTGTGAATGGTGGATATACCAAGTGGTTTTGAATCTTATATCTGGTGGCCTCTGATGTCCACTTTTCTTGGATATTATATGGAAGTTTTGCTATAATAATATTTACGCCAGCCGATGAGTCATAAACACTAAAAATACTTCTATACATGTCATTCTCTTTAACTGCTTCTATTTCTGAAACTATATCAAAAAGCTCAAATAAACGTTTGTTGTCTTTATTACTTATTTTGGCAAAGTTATTGAGTTTCTTACGCAAAGCACTTTCTACAATTTCCGGACTTCCAAATCTGTCTTGAAGTCTAGCCCAAATCCTGGCTACACCTTGAGATGGGTTTCCTGCATTAGCTGCTCGAATGCTCAATGCTTGTTTGCAACTTTCGGGTCCCAACCATTTAACCAATAAGTCTATTTCTTCAGACGGAGTAACGTTTAATTCACGCATTACATTTGTAAAACTAGCTTTCCAAGCTAAGAAATATCCAGGCGTGTCATCATATTTACAGAGCCTTGATAATAACAAGTCTTTTTTAACAATGAATTGAGTAAACTCCCTACATGCGTCTGTCTGAGTAAACGTGGCAGTAGGGATTTGACTTACTACTGCTGGTATAAACGTAGGTGCATCAACATTTAAATTTTGAGTTAAAGGCGTATTGTCATTTTGATCAGTTTGTTTTAGTATGAATTCTGCAGTACGTCTTTGGATGTCTTCTTTATTTGGTTCTGAAATAGCACAATCGTCATCAAAATTCTCATTCAAGACTCTGAGTTCACATTCAGCTTCCTCTATATCACGTTTCACACTTAAAAGTTTCATGTCTGCTTGTATGGCTGTTTGTTTACGCATAAGTTCAACTTCCTCTTGTGCAAATTTTGCTCTGGTTTTTGCGGCTTCAACTTTGGCTCTTTGCCGAGAAAGATGAGAACTTCCTCTTGAACATCTAGATTTTCTATCGACACCAATATCTGACGGTTCTCTAAAGGCGTCCGGTGGTTGAATAATTTCTGATAATTGTTTAGTTTTAACTTTATGTAGTTCTTCCATATCAAAGGCTTGCAACATTGTTTCCAGATTATCTATTACTATAGAGGCTTTCTGTTGTATTGAACTAGCAATCATACTATGTGAAGCTCTCTCACGAGAACTTTCGTCACACCGTTGAGAAACCAAATAGTCGTCATATTTGCGAGAAATTTCTTCATATTCCTTTAAATGTTTCATTAGTTCTTGCTTGTAAGTACAAGCTAATGTTTTAGTCATCTGGGTGTGCTCATGTATATCTCCCATAATCATGTCTATATATCTGTGTTGAATTCGTAGTTTTGAAGTAAACTGTCTTACACTCTCCTCAAACACCAATTGTCCTTCTGGAGTAAGTCTCCTTGCCTCACGCAAAGTTCTTTCTGAATCCATGTTTATTCTTCCCGATACCGAGGTTTTTTACTGTAATGTCAAAGATACGCTGAAACCTGAGTTACTATCTTTTATTGCAGACCTCCAGAGAGGGTAAAAAACTGAAAATATACAAAAATGAAATCTAATAAGCACAATGTTCACAATCGACAATGTTCACAAAATAATGGTACAATTAATATCAACAATGTTCTCCATACATTGAAAAATATGTCCATCTTATGAAACAACCAAAAAATGATCAAAAAGTGCCATAGAATTACATCTTAGATAACAAAATTATAACACGAAAAGCGTTCTATACACATACTGTTTTAAGAAAAAACGTACGCCTAAATATATGGCTCTAATGGCGTTCCATACAAAAAATATTTTGACAAACTGACGGAGTAATATCAAAAATCGAGAATTAAGAAGCTTAAATTGACTAGGACTGGTGTATAATAAATGCAGGAATAAAAATAACCATCATATAAACATCGGAATGCTTAATTTAACATGTAAAATACAAAATAAGTGTGACATGAGATATGACTCCTGAGAATCGTTTGAAATCACAATTAAATTCAAAAGGACTGACCTTAGACTTTAAATACGTATATCGGACATACAAATGAAGGTTATAAACTACAGTATAACAAAAACTCACCCTGTGGAGGGTTGAATACCAAAGAAAAGTTTGTTTAGCTTTGCCGTGTGGCAGACATCAAAAATAAAATTCGACATAATGACGGACAGATCCGTAATTTCCGGAGTGTGACATAACAGTGACCCCGATTCTTAATTTTGGTTATAGAGAAAGATTAGAGTCATATTAATGTATTAAAATAAACACCATTAAGGAAATTAACATACATTTATCATCACTTTTCAAAATAAAATTTGTTAACTGAGATCAATCATCCATGACAAAAATAAACAAATTACTTCACCTGTATTTCTCCTTACACAAAATACAATAAAAACTACAAAAAAAACTAACTTTTTTAGTCTGAACACCATCGGTCAACAACAATATTTACAACTATTTATAACAGTGTATGGTAAAATGCTACGATGAGCACAGCCTTATTTTGAATGAAATGCTAAGCCCAACTTGTCAGTATGTTATGAATGACATGCTGAACCAAACATTTGAAGCAACAAACAAATTAACATAAAAAATGGGCCAAAAGAACCCTTGTTGAAAGAATTTAACAATATATATTTATAAAAATAACATCATAAGCACCTCTATTTAAAAAAAAAGTACTGGTTAAATGAGATCATCAGTCTGTGTAAGAGACAGCAAATAATATTCACCCGTAGTTCTAAAAGTATTAATAGACATTGAACTAAAATTTATGTATGGTCTCAATTTAATTTTAAACAAACAATATGTCCGGTAGTTCTCTTTAAAACGTTTAGACACAATGAAATAATATCAAATGTTTCTAACAAATTCAATCTGTCAACAACTATATTTACAAATATACACATAAAAATGAAAAAAAAAGTTCAATAATAAAGCAGTGGATACAATGTAAAATATCAAGAATAAAAATACTTCATTGAGCTGTGCTGAACCCAATTTGTCAGCATGTTTTGAATGAAATGCTGAACCCAATTTGTCAGCATGTTTTGAATGAAATGCTGAACCCAACATTTAAAGCAACAAACAAATTAACATAAAAAATGGGTTAAAAGAACCCTTGTTGAAAGAATTTAACAATATATATTTATAAAAATAACATCATAAGCACCTCTATTTAAAAAAAAATACTGGTTAAATGAGATCATCAGTCTATGAAAGAGACAACAAATAATATTTACCCGTAGTTGTAAAAGTAATAAAAGACATTGAACTGAATTAAAATTTGTGTATCCATCATGATCTGATCCAAGGTCTCAATTCAATTTCATACAAACAATATTAACAATCTTACAAAAGGATTATTCTATTTGAATGTACCCGTGAGGTAAAGCATGTTGATCAACTCACAGGTACTTACATTAAATGGAATGTCACTATTGTAGGGACTTTAAATAAAAATACTTGATACATGATTATACTAATCCTACGTAACCAATGTAGTAATGATCATGATGATTAGCCATTAAAATTAAAATTTTCATTTAAAAAGTCTGATGATTGTCTTGTGGATTTTTAAAAAATCCAGTTTTCCTGGAACATAACATGCATAGTTACCTTTTTAAAAATTCATGATATCAAAATTAATAATTAAGGCGAAATTAAAATTGTTTATAGGTTGTAACTACTTTAAACCAAAAAATCAGGAAATTTGTAAAAAAATCTAGAAGCACTTTCAAAAATCAAGTCTGGTGGCTGTAACAATTTAACAAATTCAGAATGTAATACACTAAAAATTTTCGGCATTAAACTCCACTTTTCTTTTGTACTTTCCTTGAAATACTGTACCCAATAGGTTTCATCATATTTTGTTATCTGAAATAAAAAAAAAAAGAGAATTTAACGGTTTTAAAATGAAAATAACATCTGAAATTAGTGCTGTTACATTAGCAATGTTAGCCATGTTGAATGCAATACACTTACTCGTAGTTGTTAACACACATGTCATTTGGTCTCTGGTTGAGTGTTGTTTGTATGCCCCTGCAATGAGGAGGGGGCATTAAGTTTTATCCTTGTTTGTCTGTACGTCCGTCCGTTCATCCCAAAGTTGGTTTCCGTTCTCTAACTTTAGTTTGACTACCAAATATTATCAAACTTGTACACATTACTTTTTACCACAAAACACAGATCAAATTTAAATATTGGTGGCGTCACTTTTATTGTTCACGAGTCATGCCCCTTCTTACTTGAGTTTGCCTCAACCAAATAAATGATACTTATACACAATGCTTAATACTATAAAATACAGATCTAAGTTTAAATTTTTGTGGTGTCACTTAAACCGTTCGTGAGATATGCTGGTTAACAAATGAATAATTACTGAATTTTTCGTTTCTGTTCTTTAACTGAAGTTCACCTCAACCAAATGTTATGAAACTTATACTCAAAACTCAGATTAAATACAAATTTGAGTAGCATCAATTTTACCGTTCTTCGGTTATGTCCGTTTATAACTTTATATGATATGCAATCAGGGCCATCATTGGTGCCCAATTTATTTGGAAATCATTACATATCAATTCATTTTTATTCATTCTGGTTTGTTTGCTTTGCTGCATATTTTATAAATGGCAATTGGGCTACATCGGCACCCTTTTTTGGTTTTTTTTTTAATATTTTACTCAATACTTTTTTTCAATTATATTCAACATCTACTTACAACAACAGGAAACATGTCTTTGCCATGTTTGACAGAAACATGGTGTCCCACATAATATTCCTGTTCTTCATGTTCTTTGTCATGTTTTTCTAAGTTGTCAATTGTGTTGTGAGCGTTTGATACTTCTCCTGATAACTAAAAAAATGTGACTTACCAATGAAATTATGAATGCCTTTTACTAACTTTCTTCAGATATAATGTATCTGTCAAGGGAATAACTTGCATAATAATTGGAGAAAATAACGGGCATATTCTTACTGTAGCTATTCTAACATAGTTATCTCCTCCTGTCGTAAATTGTGTTGAAATACCACATGTCTGTTATTGTACAAAGAAACAAAGTCTGTAATTGAATAGAAATACAGGGATTCGGGAACAAGAAGCACTTATATAAATCCGTCCCCTTTAATTAAGAATTGAATGCTTCTTTTTGTAACTTCATTGGGGTGTAAAAGCGTTGACCGAAGTACATTTTGTATGAAGTGCGGAAGCGCTTCATGCTGAAAATGTGCGCACGGTCAACGCTTTTACAACCCTATGAAGTTAAAAAAAAGAAGCATTCAATACTTATAATTACATTTTTTAGCTAGGATCATGAAAACACGATTTTTATGAAGTTTTTATTTAATTTACCTGTGCACTTTATTGTGGGACCTCGTGTCGTCATGATTGATAAGTTTCATTGTGCAAATGAAGTTGATTAAGGAATAACGCGAGATTGCAGTTAGCCAATCAGAATAACGTATTATAATGAAACATACATTTAATGTAATTATTAACTAGAGGCTCTAAAGAGCCTGTGTCGCTCACCTTGGTCTATGTGCATATTAAACAAAGGCCACAGATGGATTCATGACAAAATTGTGTTTTGGTGATGGTGATGTGTTTGTAGATCTTACTTTACTGATCATTCTTGATGCTTACAATTATCTCTATCTATAATGAACTTGGCCCAGTAGTTTCAGTGGAAATTATATTGTAATATTAACAAAATTTATGAAAAATGTAAAAAATTGATTATAAAGGGCAATAACTCCTTAAGGGGTCAATTGACCATTTTGGTCATGTTGACTTATCTGTAGGTCTTACTTTGCTGTACATTATTGCTGTTTACAGTTTATCTCTATCTATAATAATATTCAAGATAATAACCAAAAGCTGAAAAAATTTCTAAAAATTACCAATTCAGGGGCAGCAACCCAACAACGGGTTGACTGAATGGTCTGAAAATTGAAGGGCAGATAAATCTTGACCTAATGAACAATTTTGTCTTGACCTAATGAACAATATTGTTTTTGAAAGATTTGATCGAAATGCTTTGGTTTAGATATATGAGCCAAAAACTGCATTTTACCCTATGTACTATTATTAGCCATGTCGGCCATCTTGGTTCGCGGGCGGGGTCATCAGACACAATTTATAAACAACATACCATAATGATGATTGTTTACAACTTTGGTTAAATTCATCTTAGTAGTTTCAGAGGAGAAGATTTTTGTAAAAGATAACAAAAATTTACGAAAAAATGTTAAAAATTGACTATAAAAGGGCAATAACTCCTTAAGGTGTCAACTAACCATTTTGGTCATGTTGACTTATTTGTAGAACTTACTTTGCTGAACATTATTGCTGTTTACAGTTTATCTCTATCTATAATAATATTCAAGATAATAACCAAATACGGCAAAATTTCCTTAAAATTACTAATTCAGGGGCAGCAACCTAACAACAGGTTGTCCGATTCATCTGAAAATTTCAGGGCAGATAGATCTTGACCTGATAAACATTTTTACCTCATGTCAGATTTGCTCTCAATGCTTTGGTTTCAGAGATATAAGCCAAAATCTACATGTTACCCCCTATGTTCGATTTTTAGCCATGTCGGCCATCTTGGTTGGTTGGCGGGGTCACCGGACACATTTTTTTAACTAGATACCCTAATGATGATTTTGGCCAAGTTTGGTTAAATTTGGCCCAGTAGTTTCAGAGGAGAAGATTTTTGTAAACGACGGACGCCAAGTGATGAGAAAAGCTCACTTGGCCCTTTGGGCCAGGTGAGCTAGAAAATGAGAAAATTGGGAACATAGTGTAAGAAACCCGCATAATATAATTTTCAATTCACATTACGTGTTTATTCTTTGGTTTATCCGTTACTCAGAAGTCAGTTTGATCATAAAATGCCTCATTTTTATATGTGTGGTCTCACATGTAGCTGTGAAAATATGTAAATGTTGTGTGGTCGTTGGTACTCAAGTCAATTATTTTGTCGTTTTTGGTACTCAAGTCAATTATTTAGTCGTTGTTGATACCCAAGTTCATTATTTTGTCGTCTTTAGTACAAGTAATGTTTTGTCGTTGGCTGGTGTTCTAAATTTTAATCCTGGTATCTTTGATGAGATTGAAATGTTCTCAATTAAATTTATATGTTCTTATTATAGATAAAACTTTATATACACAGAATGTAGGACAGAAAGTCACAGGACAATACAGTGATTATCTAGTTTTGAGATTATTTTTCTTTGAATAAGAAAACACTTATTTAAAAAAAAATAAATTGTATTTTGCTTGAACTAGTATATGTAAAGCAACTTTGTAATTAAAATTTATTCAATAAATATCAATAATGATCAAATAAGAAAACAAAAATGTCAAAGTGGCTTAAACGACTTCTTTGTGCCAATAAATATGTCCTTTACATAATCGAAATTTAATATATTTTCATCTTTCAAGGCCAATGAAGAATTTACTAAACTGTAAAATGAATATATGTATTAAAAGTATTTATTTAAGATCTTTCTAATACATATTTAAACAATTGTCAACAAACTTTTTGTCCTATTAAATTTGTGATTTTCTGTCCTGTGACTGTTTATCCTGTGACTTTCTGTCTATTTATCATATAAAATCATGCTCGTTATTTGACTTTCTATCGCGACAAGTCCAATGTTGAACTACAATAAAATCACCATCCTTTTTTTAGCATAAGCCCCATTGGTGAAATTCGAAGGGACCAGCATCCAACCAAGCTGACTTCCATCGGAATGTATTTCCTTTTGAGTAGCTGTATTGTAATTGTTTTTTTTTTAAATTGGAACATTCCCTTGGTACTCGAGTCAAAATATTTAAAGACTAGCCAAATTTTAAACCCGTAAAATTTCATGAGCTACATTTTTATTTGGTTAAGGTTCATCATAACCAAGTGGTAGGAAGGGGCAACAGCAACACCTTTTTTCCAGTTTATTAAAAAGATAATAACTTCATGTTAAAGGCCAGGGCTGACCTAGATAGAAATCCGGTTGGAGAGCAATTAAGCCAATAAGGAAATGGGAGGGGCCTAACTATCTTTTCAATTATTTATAGAAGTCAGCATGGTAAACAGAAAACAAACACATGTGGAATTTACCTTTGTGTAGATATTTATAATCCAGTATAAGATAAATAACTAAGAAATAACAAGATTATGTTGATCAGAAATATAAGCATGTTGATAATAATTAACACTTGTAAATTTAATGCATTGGTGTAATTATTCTGTTTTTAAAAGAAACTAGAAATGTAGTGGTTCCAAATGTTTATCCTGTAATTATATGTTAGTTTTTTGTAAATTTTCTTTCCTTTTTGTGAAGCTGGTGCAATAGGATTCCTTGATTTCCACACTGATGTATAGCCTCTGTCCACATTCTCATTCCAATGGCATACTGCCAAATTTGATCTTAATTTATATTGATCATCACCAAAGCAAATTCTTTTGTCTTGAAATATGTTTACAACATTGTTAAAACTTTCAACATAAAATGTGTCTTTAGCAAGAATGTAATCTTAAGGATATTTATAAATAGTTGAACTTTTTATAGCAGACTCTAACATTTTTCTGACTTTTCCATTTGTAATTACAATCCTAGATGGCTCATAGTTTGAATCAACTTTGCACCTTGATGAATGAAGACAATTTACATGGTTATTACAATAATGTTCAACAATGTTATCCAAACTTTCCTTAAGTTTTAGAGAATTTTGCTCACAGTTACGGACGGCCCAGTTAATGTGTGTTGCTATGGGTTCAACTTTATCTCCCAGCTGTACACTCCAACTTATACCCTCTGAACGTTTAGTACCTTTTGAAATCTTGGTGACAGCTTTTTTTACAGCCTTGACAGCAATGCCATAAGTCATTCTGATTGACAGTAAATTGAGTGTCCCTCACAATTTTGTTTACAGCCAAATTTACATCATGTGCATGAATTTGAATGGACACATTTTTATTCTCCAAATGTTCATAAATTATTTGTGTTCCCAGTCTCATGTCGTTGGGCAACTTTATCCTGTGACTTTGTAACATGTTCACAGTCCATCACTTTGTGAGTTTTTACTCCTAACGCTACAACTGTAGTATCTTTCGCATTTTTCCTCCAACCATGTCTAGCATCTGTCATGATGTTGATGCCATCTAGGTCATCATATGAAGAAATTTCATCATTTATGGCATTGTCAACTGATTGAACACTTTCATTTTCAGCATGCTCTTTATATTTTCTAAAGAACTTTGATCTTCTCTCATTAGTGATGCAGCCAATTCCTGCCCCATTTACAAATCTAGTGTAATGTACTGGCAAAAGTCCACTACTATAAAATGCATGACAAATCCTGTGATTGACCAAGAACTCATCATTTGGAAGTTACGATGATGACGACCATAAATAGGAATGTGATTTTTCCTTGGTACACATCAGTCTTACAGATGCTACATGTCCTTTCATAGTTCTTTTCAATACTTTTAGCTTTCCATTACAAAGACTGGTATGTCCTTCAAAAAGTTCTCCATATGTATCCAAAGATTTTTCTGCAGTAACGAACAGTCCTTGGTCTACATCCTGGCGTCTTGTTTGGGAATAGGTGGATGGGAAAGGATAAAGTTCTTTCGAATTGTCACTTCCAAGTTGTTGTTTAATCCAAAAGTCTAAAAGTTCCTCTATAATTAAACTATTGTTAACTGGCTTATTCAAAGTTGAAGTCAAATAATTCTATACTCTTTGAAGTTTTCCAAAATTCTACTTTTGACAGTCTCATCACCAGGAATTTCTATTCTAAAATTGGGAGGACGTTTTCGTGCAGAATCTTGTTTTTCAGTAGCCATGATCATGAAAGAAATTGAAGGAATGAGCAGAAATGGGATATGAAATAATCAGGAGATTGTGTTTCATGATATTCAGTTACAGCTAGTGCCAACTTAGAAAAATGTATCTAAAGGGTTCATGATCATTGATTTTTATACAAATAAAAGTGATCAATGCAAATTTCTTTGATCATTACATGTTTTTTTCAATAAATTAATTTTGGAATTTTTTTTAATTTTTTTTTTTGTGATTTGTTGTCAAAAAATAGTATTTCATTTCTTGCTAAATGAATAACTACATGTAAACCCCTAATTGCCTCTGGACTTGACATGCAATCCCCTAATTGCCTCTGGTCTTGTTTACATCTAATGTACAAATTTTATGAGGTCACCTGCAGAGTCAGCAACTTTCTGTACACATAACCTTGTGATAAAATCCAGACCAGATTATCTTTGAAGTCATATAAATATTTTGTTTGTGTGCATTCTACATTATCCTAAAAATGAGTGATAAGAAAGTTACTATGGAATTAAGCGATCTTCAATTAAAAACTATAAAAAATTTGTGTGTGCATAATGATTGGGAAATTAAAATTCTTGATGACTCTGCTGTTACTAATGAAAAAGGCGGGAATGCACAAAATCCACAGATGACAACAGAACAGAGTACTCAAACAGACAATAATGAAGAAGATGGAGACGATGATCAGCCTGGATTTGTCATACACCAAGACCCGTCCCAAGAAGAATACAGATATTGCTTTTGTAAGCCATGCATTACGGATGAACAAAACAGACAAATGTGGTGGCATATGGTCAGTCAGAAGTACCCCATCAAAGAAACTCAAGTTTGAGAAAGGAACACTACAAAAGATTTTGGACTATGCTTCTCCATCGTGGTGCGTGGAATGATGATAGATATATGGTTATGAAAGCAGATGCCATGACCAGGGACCACAGAACCGAAAGATTTGACTGGCACAAGAGAGATATTATGCCAAAATGTGTTGTGACACTTGTGCGTGTTGTTTTCCCAATCCTGGTGGGTTTCCGTACATGGGACACATGTGGGAATAATATTCTTTATTCTCCTGCAGGATTTTTATTAATTCAATTGAAAGTCCTTTGTTTTTTATATAACACAATTTTGGAGGGAAAATGATTGTGACCGGATAACATTGAGTATTATGACTGTAGTTTTTTTTTTGCAAATTAGCTGCATATTTATTTGGTTCTTTGAATTATGAAAGAAATATAGAATGGATATAAGGATTACGTAGGAATGGAATAATTTTTAACACAACAGGTAAGGTGTTTGTTGATATTTTGCATGGAAGCATGGCTGCATGGCAACATTTACTTCCTGTGTAAACAAAAACAATGTTTATATCCGCCCAGCTGTCAATCAAAGTATACTTCAAATGAAAAGTACCTCTGCTTCATGATTTGTTTTAGGAATATAACGAAATAAAATTAGTTAATAATTTTTATTTATCCTGCAACATATTATATAGTTCAGTTCTAGGTTCTGTGACAATTTTTTTTCTAAAAATCCCTCGTTGAACAAGGTAATACTAAAAAAATATGTCCCTAAAATGAATGTGGCTAAGAAATTTGAATTTACCACTATTTCATTCATTGGCTGCTATTTATACTCTTTCCCTGGCCTTTAAATTCTCAGAACAGTTGAGTTTTCAACTCTAGCATTATAATATTAATTTAAATATCTGGGTTTTGCTCTCCTGAAAATCCTATTTTAAAAAAAAATTTATACTGTGCAAAAACTTGTACCACCACCAAAAATTACTTAAATATCACATTTAAACAATTTTTTTTCACTTTCTACAAATAATAATGATTTTGTGTATACAAATATGCATAAATTATTTCCTAGTATATTTTTTAAAATTGTTATAATAAAATTTGAGAAAGGAAACGGGGAATGTGTCAAAGAGACAACAACTCGATCAATGAGTTTTGGTATAAAGCAGTTTAGTTCACGTCTTGCATCTAGAGGTGTATCTTTCTGGTTTATACCCATCTACACATTCCACTAAATCCTCTTGAGTGCATTCAAAATCAAAGAAATATAAAGTGGGTTTTTGTATGTCATTTTATTAAGGTGACTGGATTGTCCACATCATCATTTAGAGGGTTTTCTATAACTTTGCCACCTTCCAACGGCAACATGAAACAGAGATGCCCAACCTCAAAGAAATCTTTTCAAGTCAACAGATTTCACCACATTATGTTCTTTCTTATGCATTTTCTGTTTGAGAAGTTCTTTTGTTTATATCTTTGAGTATGGCAGAAAACACATCTTCCAATATCCATGAATTTTGAATCTGCTTTATGAAATCCCAGAATCCAAAAACATCATTTACTCCACTGCAAAACTGTGCAATTTCAGCAGATGTTCTGTAAAAAAGAAAAGACAACTTGATATATGCATAAGCATGTTGATGTTATCATGATAATATGGTAATAGCTGATTGTTGGAAATGGAGAGTAAAATGTATTTACAAAAACAAAGCGAAATAATGATAATACAAATGTGTATATCTTTGCACATGTAAACTACATTTACTTGTAATTTCTGTATTGGGTTTCTTAAAACAATTATTTACGCATCGTTCCCTGAAAATGTTTAAAATTTATAAACTAACATGTTTAAATGTTCAAAGAAAATTAACTACTAACAAAACTGACTTGTAACACATCTTAACCACAAGCAAAATTATAATTTTCTATCTTGACCCATGCAATTTTCTGTCATGTATTAATATTTGAAGTAAGTTTTAACATCGTAATACGTATTCCTCCAATTCTGGTGATTTTGGCTCATACGAGATCGCGGCTCTTGATTTAGCCTATTATTATATCTGGTAGAGCCTTTGTCTGCAAAAATCTGATTTGTATAGTTGATTGCATAGAATGGCTTTTTATGGCTTCTCGAGTTCCTGGTTTGATATTGTCGTTGTTGATACGACTCCCCTATAGGTCTTTGCGGATGCCCATACTGATGTTGCCCTGGTGATGTTACATTGACCAAAAGATATATTACAGACTTGAAGTTTCTAATATATTTTTTTCACCAACATCATTTTAGTGAATTTCGTCATAGTAGTCCCTTTGATGCATGTCTTCAAAATATATCAGTTTCAAGTCTCTACCCCCCCAAGGGTGACTGGGGAATAGAAGTATGGTCACCATTGGTCTTCCTCCGACCGGCAGTAAAACCCGTGCTAAAGTGGGGCGTCCGTTTGGCTGTGCGGGATGTACAAATTTGCAGCCACGTCCGGTCAGAATGGGGACGTTAAATCCGATGCCTCGTGTAAAGAGAGTGCCACGCTCTTTGCACGTTAAGAACCCTTGCAACAACTCTTTGAGGGGTCCGTAGGTGACCTGTTGCAAGGCTAAATTTCTGTCCCTATCCAATATACCCTCATTTCCCGTGGCAGTCTAAATTTCTCCGACCTTAATCCCTTAATCTATTACAGAACCTACCTATTGTATTTATTGTGAACTTGTTCTCGTCCTGAATATGCATGAAATATTTGCCACTGGACGTTAAGCAACCAACAATCAATCAATCATCAAGTCTCTACCATGACATAGGTCGTTTAACAGAAGAAGGATTGGAGTCTCGTGGACTTTTGCATAGACTGTCGCTTGAAGTATTATTTATTCCAATGAATAATTGACACAATAAAAAAATCTGAAATATTATCAATGCTGTATTGTTAAACTTATATCGACACAACTAACGTCTGTTGTTTCTTTGATTAGAGTGACGGATAGATATTCATATCTGTAATGCGATACATTGTAAGCATACAGTTTATACATTCTGCCACCTTTAACAAGACGAGAGTGAGGAGCCTGTAATCAGTGGTTGTTGTTGCTGTGTATCATTTTCTTTTTTTCCCCATTATTTTGTACTTAAAATTAGATTGTTAGTTTTCTTGTCATTTAGGGGGCTTTTATAGCTGACTTTGAGGTATGAGTTTGCTCGTTGTTGAAGGTCATTCGGTGACCTATAGTTTTTTATATCTTTGTCAGTTGGTTTGTTGTGTAGAATTTTGTCATTTGAAATCATCTCACATTTCTGATTTTTAGATTATGAATAACGTGAATATTTATTGTAAATGAGTTTAATACTTACTGTACTGTCTGCATTTATTGAACTCTTTATAGCTGCCGCTGCATCAATAATTGCAGCACTTTGTAGTGCACTAACTCCTAAGGGTGACTGGGAAATAGAAGTATGGTCACCATTGGTCTTCCTCCGACCGGCAGTAAAACCCGTGCTAAAGAGGGGCGTCCGTTTGGCTGTGCGGGATGTACAAATTTGCAGCCACGTCCGATCAGAATGGGGACGTTAAATCCGATGCCTCGTGTAAAGAGAGTGCCACGCTCTTTGCACGTAAAGAACCCTTGCAACAACTTATGAGGGGTCCGTAGGTGACCTGTTGCAAGGCCAAATTTCTGTCCCTATCCAATGTACCCTCATTTCCCGTGGCAGTCTAAATTTCTCCGACCTTAATCCCTTAATCTATTACAGAACCTACCTATTGTATTTATTGTGAACTTGTTCTCGTCCTGAATATGCATGAAATATTTGCCACTGGACGTTAAGCAACCAACAATCAATCAATCAATTGTAGTGCACTACCGATTATCTAAAAAAAGAAATTGTTTAAAATTAATAATGACATTTAAAAGAATAAATCATCACTTTTACCTGCAGATTGTACCTAAAACCAAAAAACTTTGCATTTTTGAAAAATTTAAAACTTAAAAAGTTGTTCATTTCATTGTAAAATTAGTCTGTTTTGCCCGATGTTTCTTTTGCGTGTTCTTTCCGTGTTGGTCACCTTGTGTGGACTTGCAATTGTTTCATCATTACTGAATTCTCACACATGCTCTTGGGTTTCCTATTTTATATTCAGATATCCGAAAAAATAATGAGGTACAATATATTCAAGTTTATTTTATGCAACAGTAGCTTCAATGAATAATGTTAAAGTCAAGTAATCAGACAACAAGAGGCCATCACCACATTGGGTTTTATTTACGTCGGTGTTAAAGGTATAAAATCACTAATTCAATGCTAATTGCTCTCTATGTTATTTTCTACAATTTAGTGCATTCATTGCTATTTCATCACAGGATTACCACCTCTTGTTAATGCATCATGGATATACTGTGGGATTTGCAGCCGTGTACAAACACCTTCATTACATATGGATTAAATGGATTGTTATCCTCAAATTCATATTTTAATGGAATATCAACATGTGGGCTCAAACGAAATGAATGATAGCCTCTTACACTCCAATCGAATTGTTTACGTTTAACATCTACATTTTCTGTAATTATTATTCTGTATTCAGAAACGAATGTCATGATCATGAACATACACAATATAACAAGTTGTTAATATGTTATAGGCTACCAAATAAAATTGAGAATGAAATGGGGAATGTGTCAAAGAGACAACAACCCGACCCAAAATCAGAAAAACAGCAGAAGGCAATCAATGTGTCTTCCACACAACATAATAGCACGTAAGGTTTCAAAACACAAATAAGATGAATATAGGTAACGTTGAAGTCAGCAGTTCTGTGTTGACATGAATTATCACTGATATGGTCAAAATTATAAATTAACTGTTTACAAAACTTTAAATTTTTGAAATACTTAGGCTCCTCTTCCTCAGGAATATATTGCCTTAGCTGTATTTGGGCAAAACTTCTAGGAATTTTTGGTCCTCAATGCTCTTCAACTTCGTACTTTATTTGGCCTTTTTAATATTGTTTGATTCGAGCGTCACTGATGAGTCTTTTGTAGACGAAACGCGTGTCTGGCGTAAATATAAAATTTAAATCCTGGTACCTAGGATGAGTTTATCCACCCTCTCTGCACGTTCGGAACCCCTGCAACAACTCTTTAAGGGGTCATTATATGCCCTGTTGCATGGTCATCTATTACTGTAAATTCAGAAATTATTGCGTGCATTTATTATTGCGATTTATGAAGAATGGACAATAATGCGAGATTAATTATTGCGATTCCAGGAAATTCTGCATACAGATGCATATATCAGATATCAGAATGCGAGTTCTAATTATTGCTATACTAACCCAGTCGCACCATTCGCATTAATAAAAACCTCGCAATAATTTCTGAATTTACAGTAATTTGATGTATCGTGATGTTACTCTAGAATTGAAGTGAATGTCATCATGAACATTGAAACGTTTGTTTTGGTTGAAGTTGTCATTCATATACATTTCATATTGTCAAATAAATCACACCATCTTTCTAGAACTATATTTGCTCTGTATACATCTACATCAATTCAGGGAGGGACATCTTGGACCATAATTTTTCATTTCAGGGTTTCTACAAGCACGACCTGCTAGGTGCAACTTTCATATTCTACTTCAAAACCATTCAAAGATTTTCCAACACTTACAGTCTGGGGTCTCACTGGCAGAAGTAAATATTATTTACCTGATTGTGTAAACTTCCTGTAACTTCAACAGGCATTAGATTAAACAGGCATTACTAGAATACAATATAGTTGGAGAGCCAGACACAAATATACCCCTGAAAATGAATTTAGGTGATATTAAAAACCAGGACGTTGACATTTGGCAGAAACTGGAAAATACAGATCAAGCTGACAATTTATAAACTGTTTCAAGGCACGCTATCCAGCTGAATTGCGTGATAAATAGAGCCAAGCAGGAGCAGTTTCTTATTAAACATGAATTGATGTCGACCATAAAGTTGTATGCATATCAACATGTACTGCTAACTTATGCAATGAATAATGTTAAAGAAAGAAGAAAAACATGCACAGTGAAGGAATGCCTATTCATTGAAACAAAATTCTCAGAACTGTTCAATTCTTATGTTGAACATATTGAAGGTGCAAATAAAAAAGCAAAAAAAAGTACGATGTTGAAGAGCATTGAGGACCACAAATTCTTAAAAGTTTTGCCAAATACTGCTAAGGTAATCTATTCCTGAGGTAGAAAAGCCTTATTATTTCAAAAATTCAAAGTTTTGTAAACAGTTAATTTATAATTATGACCATATCAATGATAATTCATGTCAACACAGAAGTCAAGTGTTCCATCAATTATGTTTTTATTGTTGAAATATTATTTCCTTAAGAAGAATTTTTAAATTCCTCATTACAAATAAAATTTTGAGAATTGTTGGGTTTTTAATTTTAGTATTTTGTATAGCTTGTAAGAATGAAAGTGAATCAGAATATATAATAAATTTGGATTTATCTGAAGAAGCAATACATTTCAAAGCCAAAATTATTGCTTCTGCTTCAGCAGTAAAGATGGATGCAGCAGATGGCATCAGTATAGACAGTTGAAAAATCTGAATAATTGGCTTTAATTTCAGCATAGTGTTGCTGAATTAAAAGAGGATTTGTTTCATTTTTATTGGGTTTACGGAAATCAAATATCATTTTTCGTTTGGATAGTTCCCATGGAGGACATTTCCAAGTTTCAACTTGAGCAACAGATTTTAAATCAAAAGTAGCTAAATGTGGTTTTAAACGTATACCTAACGGAGGAATTTTATTTTCATGTTTTGCAAAAATATCTTCATAAATTGGATTAAAAACACAGTTGTAAGCAGGATTATCTGAATAGGCTTTTAGTTTGACAGCATATTGAAGTCCAAGCTTCAATCGTCTGTCAAAGAGTGAATGCTCATCAGCCTCTACATACAAACTCTCAACTGGTGAGGTTTTAAAGGCGCCAAGACAGAGACGCAAACCCTGGTGATGCACAGCATCGATAATCTGTATGTAGGACTTCCGTGCAGAGCCATACACTATAGAGCCATAATCTAGTTTGGATCTAACTAGAGATCTATATAAATTAAGTAAAATGTTGCGATCAGCACCCCAGTCGGTGCAGCCGACAACTTTTAAAATATCTAATGCTTTTAAACATCTTGATTTTAACATTTTGATATGGGGGAGAAAGGTTAATTTTATCAAAAACTAACCCTAGAAATTTGGTTTCATCAACCTTTTTAATTAGGTTTCCATATAAAGTGAGTTCTGGATCAAGATGCAATTTCCTTTTGTTACAGAAATGCATCCCAAACGTTTTAGATGAGAAAAATTTAAAACCATTTTCTGAGGCCCATTTTTCGATTCTTCCGAGACACAGTTGCAATTGGCGTTCTATGTTATTCATATTTATGCCTCTATAACATATTAAAAAATTATCAACGTACAATGAGCCTTCAATATTACTTTTTAAAACTTCAACAAGGCTGTTAATTTTGAGACTAAATAATGTCAGACAAAATACTGCACTGAGGGACACCCATCTCTTGATCATACAGATCAGACATGGTTGAATTAACTCTAACATTAAATTGACTGTTAGAGAGAAAATTAGAAATAAAATTTGGCATATTGCCTTTCAACCCCATAGTAAAAAGATCTTTTAAAATACCATACTTCCACGTAGTGTCATAGGCTTTTTCAAGATCGAAAAAGACCGACACCACATGTTCATTTTTCGCAAAACCATTACGGACAAATGATTCGAATCGAACAAGATGATCATGAGTACTGCGACCCTGTCGGAATCCACACTGGATATTGGCTAAAAGCCCATTTGATTCCAGGAACCATACAAGGCGATCATTGACCATCCGTTCTAGTGTTTTACAGACACAACTGGTAAGAGCAATTGGTCGATAATTAATAGGATCAGTGTGATCTTTACTTGGTTTTGGAATAGGCACGACGGTTGCAAGCTTCCAAATTGATGGTAAATCACCAGATTCCAAGATTTTATTCATGAGCTGCAAAAGAGCTTCCAGCGAGGAATCTGGCAAGTGTTTTAAGAGTTGATAGTGAATATTATCAGGCCCACAAGCTGTATCATAGGCTTTTGACAGAGATGTTTTGAGTTCTTCCAGAGAAAAGAGTTTATTATAATTTTCACCATTTTTCGATTTAAAGTTCAACTTCATTTTTCCTTTTTGTTTTTTAACATTTTTAAAATCTTCCCTGTAGTTGTTAGAAGTAGAAGATTTCGCAAAAGTTTCACCAAGCTTGTTGGCAATATCTTTTTCAGATGTTAATAAATTATTGCCAACTTTCAAATGTTTTACCGTGGCTTTAGAATTTTAACCTTTTATCTTTTGTATCATGTTCCATTCTTTTGTCATCGGAGTGCGAGATGTTATCCCCGAGACAAAGTTTTTCCAAGTCGTACGTCGTGCTTGCCTGCAAGTCCGACGTGCCTTAGCGCGAAAAATACGGAAATTACGTAAGTTTTCCGTCGTAGGATGTTGATTAAACCGCCTTTCATATTTTTTACGGTCATCTATGGCTTGATTACAAGCCTCATCAAACCATGGTTTGCTGGGATGTTTCGGATTTGCCGGGGTCTTAGGAATTGTTCTGTCAGCAATTGACATTAAAACTGTGTTAACAGTTAAAATGGGATCTTGAACAGTTTCAAACATCTTTGACTGAAGCTCCGCTTGACAGAAATTCTCAAACAAGGGCCAGTCCGCCTTGTCCAGTCACTCTCTTTACACGAGTCATCGGCTTTAACGTCCCCATTCTGACCGGACGTGGCTGCAAATTTGTACATCCCGCACAACCAAACGGACGCCCCACTTTAGTAAGGGTTTTACTGCCGGTCGGAGGAAGACCAATGGTGACCATACTTCTATTCCCCAGTCACCCTTGGGGGTCCTATATAAATTGGAAGATGCATGAATCCAAGTATCGTCCTGAATATGCATGAACTATTTGCCACTGGACGTTAAAAAACCAACAATCAATCAATCCATCCAAGTATTCTACCTGTTTGCAATATTAACTTCTTAATTTAGATATTTGATATGAACATTATGAATATAAATTATCATTTTTCTAAGTATCATGTGGTGGTCTTTTTCACATAATGAAATACTTTCCATAAGTCGATTTTTCTACAGGCATGACACATAGAAATGAAAAAAACTATAACAGTTGGTCTGAATGAATATATAATTATTGACTTGAACAGTACTACATTCAAGTGTTATAACCTTATTAATTAAAAGTAATATAACGAATCATAAACTGCTCTAGTTGATAAATAATGATACGCATTTTAAATAATTTTTTTTATCAAGTATTTTAATTTTGACCCTTTTTAACTTTTCAGCTGTTTTCAAATGGTATCATACGATTCTGTATACGAGGAATGCTGGGTACTCCACAGAGAAATTCAATAGTCAACTTCCTCTAGTTAACTTTCTGTTAGTCCTAGAGGAGGCATATGGTTCTTCATTTGATATGGACTTGATTGACAACTTTGAAAAGAGATGGCATGAGGCTTTGTGTCTGATGGAGAGAGATTTCCCAGCTGCCTTACAGGTAACATATAACTCGGTTATTATAGAAAGAAAATACTGTAAATTGGAATATTTCATTGTCGTCATAGTACAGATTGTATGATGCCTCCCATAAATTCTAAAATGATGCATGTATATTGTCTTTAAGTTCAATAATTTTGCTGTGTCAAACCTCATTAAAATGTAACAGAATTGTATGGTTATGTGACCACCCATAAATAATTAATAAATTTTAGAACAGCCCTTTAAAAGTTTATAAGGTGTTTTAAAAGATATTTAAATTAACTATATTGCTTAACTCTATTGCACAATGTAGTGCTAAACTGAATAAATGGATTGACTGAAAGATAAGTGCCTACAATTGACACAACAAAAAGTATTAATCCCCCCCTACCCGTTTTGATAAAAATTTCCAAAGCATTTTTAATTACAGTATATAAGTGCCATAGAAAAAACCCATGTGATAGTGTTTAAACTTGCCTTCCTGCATTGCCTGAATGGGGATGGTGTAATTGTTGAAAATATCCAAACGTATGATCTATGCCGGTTGTCATATTTAAGTTTAATACAAATGCATTGAAAATCACTACAAGTGAATTCAATGTAGTGTAATTCTGTTTCTGCAATCTTCTGAATAGTGAATTGTTTTACTCAAATTTTGAATTCTATTTACAGCTCTTCTATAAAAGAATGCAAAGCAAACCTTTGATCAACTTGCTTGCTATGTTTGTTTGGATGTTTGTAAACAAAAGGAAGGTATGTTTGTTAACAAAAGGTAGGTAGTCTGTTTACTATATACTGGAATTTGATTGGACAATAAACATTAACTTCATTGCATGTCAATTTTTATTGTCTAATCAAATTCCAGTATATACAAAACAAAAAGTAAAATCACAAAAATACTGAACTCCGAGGAAAATTCAATCGGAAAGTCCCTAATCACATGGCAAAATCAAATGACAAAACACATCAAACGAATGGACAACAACTGTCATATTCCTGACTTGGTACAGGCATTTTCAAATGTAGAAAATGGTGGATTGAACCTGGTTTTATAGCGCTAAACCTCTCACTTGTACGACAGTCTTATCAAATTTCGTTATATTTACAACGATGCGTGAACAAAACAGACATTATAAACAAAATAGTCAAAATATGGGTACAGCAGTCATCACTGTGTTACAATATCAAAACAAACAATTATTTACAAAAAAAGCACAAAAGCATCTATCAAATTAAGACCCACATTCATTGCTTCGCGTGTCTGACGTCAGAAAATGTAAACGTCACATAAGAAAAAAGTTTGTCATTCAATGTCTATTCAAAACAATTTTATAATTTCACATGGGGAATGTTGGTATACAGGGTTAAAAAATCAAAAGTTATGTTAGAATTAATTTCAGAAATAGACCGAGATTTATAATTGTCCAGAAGTTCTTCAGAACCCTTAAGAATCCACATATGGTAAATACCACTACGCGAGTAAAATAAATTTGTCGTTTGTCGTTCAAAGTATTTTCAAATTTATAATAGAACAATAACATAATGACATATAATAGAACAATAACATAATGACGGGATCTTTTAAAGTACAGAGTCACGTTATAAGAAACTGAAACTCCGCCTACCTATTGTTTGCAAACATCCAAGCAAACATAGCAAGCAAGTTGATCAAAGGTTTGCTTTGCATGCTTTAAAAGAAGAGTTGTAGGTCTTCCTTTGTGTTGTTATTTATAGGAGAGGGGTAACTATTTATTCCATGACTATAAATGAAATTCTTAATTTGTATTTAAATTTACATGTTTCTTTCAGACGTTTTTCTTCCACCTACTACATCATCTACCACAATATATAAGATTGTACGGACCACCAAGAAATTTTTGGATGTTCCCTAACGAGCGATTTAATCACACTTTAACAGAGGCAGTATCAAACAACCAGTATCCTGAGTTATCTGCCATTAAGAAAGTTGAGGTAAGCATTGATTTATTTTAGAATGAAAGTACATGTTCAAGCATGGTCTTTGTCAATTCACCTTCGCGCTATTTAGTCCAGTCTCGAAAAAAAAGATTACTTATATAACTTCCTGTTGGGGTCAAGTGTTGTCAAAACAAAGGTCTTCAGTAATGAGCCGAGAGGAGAAATAGTTCAGAAAGTGAATGTTCTCAAATTTTCTTTGTTATAAATAAACAATTATTTAAGGGACAAATTAAAGTCTATAAAAGGCTATATAGTGTTTAAAGCCTATTTGAAAAGATATAAACAAAAATAATAATTCGGACAAATTCGGAGTTAAACTAGGAAAGTTATGTAATTGCCAGCACTTTTTGGAATGGAATGAAAAGCAAAGAGGTGTACTAGACAGCAAAGGAACAAAAAGAAAATAGTGACTTATTCTTTAATTAGCTTGTTTCACCTACATACATTCAAAATTATGGGATGCAATACTGTATTTCGGGATAGATTATGTTTTAATGTGGAGGCTGAGAAAGTTGTTGTCGGGAATTTTTCTATGTATCTTTCTAGAATAAACGCTAGGGAATTAAGCATATGGAATGATTCCAAAAAAAAATTCTGCTTATCGCTCTTATGATCCTCCAAGCCTGTTCAAATTGACGTCATCCTCTATGTAATTTTCATGCAGATGCCTTTGTATTGATCTGCACATTGCATTGAATTTCGGACCTTATCACATGTCAGAATTTTGTGTGAAATCGAAAAATCAAATCAGAAATGAAAACTGACACAATTAATTTCGAAACTGATGTATTATAATGTTGTTTTTTTTTTAAATGGTTAATCATGGTTAAGAGAATATATTTATCTTTTTTATTACACAAACAGAGGATTAGTGTGATTGATATTATACAGATGTGTGGTTGATAAAGATACTTTTGTACATGGAAGATTCAAACAAATATAGTATTCCTACACTATCTTTTTTTTTCTTTACAATAGGTGCAGTGGTTGATCACTTTACTCAACAGTGCTGGTTTTTTCCGTCCAATTAAAGTAGAAGCAGCTAAACTAAACAGTCTGCTGGAAGATTTAACCCAGAGACGAGACATCTTACAGCAGATGAAATGCCACAAATTAAAGACTTTTACCAAAGTGAGATTATTCAAAAGGAAATAACAATATACCATCATGCCTCAAATCAGAAAGGGACATATAGGGATGTGTCGATTGAGAAGCCTACTCAACGAGAGCAGTGTTCGGTGATTATGTACAACAACTGTGTTGGTAGAATTCAATTCTTTTTCAAGAATGACATAAACGAACTAGTGTGGGTTAGTTATCTTGGATACCTAGAAGATTCTAAGTGCTATTTTGTAACACCAAGTAACAATTTGCCAAATCAGGTCATCTATGTTAGCCATATGTCAGCACCTTTAGTGCATGTTATGGAGGATGGTGTTTTATGGATTCCTAAACTGCCAATGTAAAAAAAACCTGAGAGAGACAGTTCAATGACAATCACAATGTATCTTTCCAATTATTTCGATTCTTTATGTTTATAATGCATATTATATTGTAATTAGTTGACCATTTTATAAGTTGGTACAAGTTTTCAAAGTGACAAGTTTACCTATTTATACATGTATAAATATATATATATATATATATAAACCAAACTTTTTGTATAAACATGATTTTATTATATCTAGTCTGTGTTTGGTAATAAAAAAAATTGTAACAACAATTCTTTTAAGCTTCAGAAGCAAGACAAAAGGCTCTCAAGACCCTGAATAGGTCACCTGTATTTCAGAGGAGAAGATTTTAAAATGTTAGCAAACTTGATGAATAAATTGTGTAAAATTGTCTTTAAAGGGCAATAACTCCTTAAGGGGTCAATTGACAATTTTGGACATATTAACTTTTTTGTAAATCTTACTTTGCTGAACATTATTGCTGCTTACAGTTTATATATATCTATAATAATTTTCAAAATAATAACAAAAAACTGCAAAATGTTGTTAAAACTACCAATTCGGTGGCAGCAATCCAACAATGGGTTGTTCGATTCGTCTGATAATCTCAGGGCCGATAGATCTTGACCAATTAAACAAGTTTACCCCCATATCACATTCGCTCTAAAAGATTTAGTTTTTGAGATATATGCCAAAAACTGCATTTGACCCTTATGTTCTATTTTTAGCCATGGTGGCCATGTTTGTCGATGAATACAAACTTCGGATACAATTTATAAACAAGATACATTAAGGAACATTTAGTTAAGTTTGAAAGTAATTAGCCCAGTAGTTTCAGAGGAGATTTTTAAATGTTAGCAAACTTGATGAACAAATTGTGTAAAATTGTCTTTAAAGGGCAATAACTCCTTAAAGGGTCAATTGCCAATTATGGTCATATTAACATTTTGTAGATCTTACTTTGCTGAACATTATTGCTGCTTACAGTTTATATATATCTATAATTATATTAAAATAATAACAAATAAAATGCTCCGCAGGGCGCAGCTTGATACGACCGCAGAGGTCGAACCCTGAACAGTTGGGGCAAGTATGGACACAACATTCAAGCTTGATACAGCTCTGAATTTGGATTGTGATTAAATATTTGACACAGCATAGGTTTCTGACACAGAATGAATGTGGTCTAAGAACTTAAAAATTTTAAATTGGACATTCACCTATTATGGTCCAATATCCAAAATCTAAATACATGGTTAGATTCAGCATATCAAAGAACCCCATATATTCAATTTTTGTTGAAATCAAACAAAGTTTAATTTTAGACCCCGATTTGGACCAGCTTGAAAACTGGGCCCATAATCAAAAATCTAAATACATGTTTAGATTCAGCATATCAAAGAACCCTAAAATTAAAATTTTTGTTAAAATCAAACTAAGTTTAATTTTGGACCCTTTGGACCTTAATATAGACCAATTTGAAAACAGAACCAAAAATTAAGAATCTAAATACACGGTTAGATTCGGCATATCAAAGAACCCCAATAATTCAATTTTTGATGAAATCAAACAAAGTTAAATTTTGGACCCTTTGGACCTCAATGCGGACCAATTTAAAAACGGGGCCCAAAATCCAAAAACTTAATACACGGTTAGATTCAGCATATCAAAGAACCCTAAGAATTCAAGAATAAAACCCCATTGAAATTGATCAAGAAATAAGCAATTTATACGAAGTATCTTCTTTTGCACAATACTGTGCAATTGAATATTTCTTGCTATTGCGCAATCGCAATACTGTACAATTGACAATTTCTTGCTATTGCGCAATATTGTGCTATTGGATATTTCTTGCTATTGCGCAATACTATGCAATTGAAGATTTCTTGCTATTGCGCAATACTGTGCAATTGAAGATTTCTTGCTATTGTGCAATACTGTGCAATTGAAAATTTCTTGCTATTGCACAATACTTATTATATAATAATTTACACATCCTGTTTGGTGTGTATCTCCTACCATATCATTATTATTTGCTTTTAAATATAAATCAGAAATAACCAACTTAAAATGGAAAATTTTAAAAGAAAAAAAAAAAGGAAAAAAAGAAAAAAAAAAATCCCCCCCCCCCCAAATTTTTTGAACCCCCTTATTATTCATCAACCCCAAACTCAAACCCACTCCTTCCCTTTGTGGTATGGTACCTTGCAGTACAATTTCAGAGAGATCCATACACTTGAACACAAGTTATTGTCTGGAAACTAGAAAAATGCTTATTTTTGACCCCTTTTTGGCCCCCAATTCCTAAACGTTTCAGGCAATTACCCCCAAACTCAATTCCAGCTTTCCCATTTGTGATATGGAACCTTGTAGTACAATTTCAGAAATATCCAAACACTTACACACAAGTTATTGTCATGAAACTAGAAAAATGCTTGTTTTTTGCCCCTTTTTTGGCCCCTAATTCCTAAAATTTTGAGGCAATTACCCCCAAAATCAATTACAGCCTTCCCTTTGTGATATGGAACCTTGTGGTACAATGTCAGAGAGATCAATACACTTACACACAAGTTATTGTCTGGAAGTTACAAAAATGCTTATTTTTGGCCCCTAATTCCTTAACTGTTGGTACCATAACCCCCAAAATCAATCCCAACCTTCCTTTCGTGGTATTGAACCGTATGGTAAAATTTCATGGAGATCCATTCACTTAAACTAAAGTTAGAGTGCGAAAACCAATGTGTCTTCGGACGACGCCGGACGACGCCAGACGACGACGACGACGACGACGCCGGACGACGCCAGACGACGACGACGACGACGACGCCGCCAACGTCATACCAATATACGACCAAAAATTTTTTAATTTTTGCGGTCGTATAAAAACTGCAAAATTTTGTTAAAACTACCAATTCGGTGGCAGCAAACCAACAATGGGTTGTTCGATTTGTCTGAAAATTTCAGGGCCGATAGATCTTGACCAATTAAACAATTTTACCCCTGTCACATTTGCTCTAAAAGGGCAAGAAAAAGTATGCTGTAACCAAATTCCAGCCAACTGTTACTCCAAACTAAGGGCGAGTCTTTTCAGAATAAGAAAATAAAAAAAAAATTCTTATGATCCCAAGATACTTTTTCTGAATAAAGTATTATGAATGAGGGCCCTGTTATCTATATCTATGTATTGTAAATAACAAAAGCTTAATAACACAAGCTTAGTTTTATTCTGCATATACATGTAACTAAACTTATTACTGACCAATGTCATTCCTGTTGTAGGATTTTAACAGTTATTCTAGGTGAACTGGTTCTGGGGGTTGCAAGGCGAATGAGGAAGGACATGCTGGTTGATCCACATGCTCATAATTACAAAAGAGGAAACAGGCATGCTGCCTATAGGCAGTATGTCCTATGGATACATGGCCAACTTAGGGCAGGCAACAGTCGTGTAATCCCTAGTTGTGTTGTCTGGAAAATCAGAGAGATCCTTGTTTTGAAGAATATATAGTGTGTTCTTCCAACCCTTCAGGATCATGTTAGTTAAGTGTTCTTAGTTTCATGTTATAATTGAAATCTTCAGGACTTTTGTACATAGCCAATATTTGATCTGAAGTGGATTTAATTTAGAAACGGATTGTTTTTCAAATATGACCACTATTTAATATTTTATTATTGTGATAATAAGATATAAGGCTTAGTAACGGTTTATGTTATCATTTTGCTTTTTAATAATATATCTTCAAAATCAAGAATTAAAGAATTACCCAAGGTAAATCCCACTCTTTTGGGAACACGATATCAGAAGTCAGGAAACTGAATAAAATCTGATTTCTGTAACTAACTGATGCCAAGGATAAAATTCGACAAAGATAGTGAAAAATACTCATGTCCGAACTTTTCATTTATGCCAAACTATCGCAACAAAGAGAACTTTCCTATCCAGTCACATACTCCCCAGTTTTTTAACAAAGAAGTAGAACAGTTTGATAGTATAATTTTACGTTAAAAATGGATGTACAGCGGATTTGATTGATTGATTGATTGTTGGTTGCTTAAAGTCCAGTGGCAAATATTTCATGCATATTCAGGACGAGAACAAATTAACAATAAATACAATAGGTAGGTTCTGTAAAAGGGGCGTCCGGGATTAAGGTCGGAGAAATTTAGACTGCTACCGGAAATTAGGGTATATTGGATAGGGACAGAAATTTAGTCTTGCAACAGGTCACCTACGGACCCCTCAAAGAGTTGTTGCAAGGGTTCTTCACGTGCAAAGAGCGTGGCACTCTCTTTACACGAGGCATCGGATTTAACGTCCCCATTCTGACCGGACGTGGCTGCAAATTTGTACATCCCGCACAGCCAAACGGACGCCCCACTTTAGCAAGGGTTTTACTGCCGGTCGGAGGAAAACCAATGGTGACCATACTTCTATTCCCCAGTCACCCTTGGGGGGTACAGCGGATTTGATTTCGAAAAGAGTTCTAATGAAACAAAACTAAATGTGAATTGATTTAATATGATTTAACCTTTTCGATACTAATATGGTTAGAAAACAAGCTGCTGAACCAACGTCTCCTATGTTTTGTGCTGGTAGAGTTCCCTTCAGTGAATACCAGATGGTATTCAGGGTTATCAGATAAATAAACTACATCTAAATTGAGCATTGATACTGCTTTTTGGTATATGGCTGAATCCAAATATGTGAAGTAAAATCCCTTAACAGTTAGGTTTCTTGGTCCCTGTTGAATGTGGATTTAAGTAAACAACAAATCAATTCATCAGTTTGAATCGGATTGTTGATCGATTGAGCGTTTAATGCCACTGTCAGCACTCTGGCTTTATCTTGAGACCACAGCTTTTTTTATTGAGGGAGGGAGCAGGAGTGCCACCAAAAGAACCACAAACTTTTCTGGTATGATTTTTTAAAGAACCCTTTTGATAGTTAAAAACAAATGTATGCATTTGTTTCTATAGGTAAGATGTCTGTCTCCTGTTTACGCGGAAAAACGACAATGAACAGTATCTTTAACAAAATGGCAAAGAGGAGTAATTATAAACCAACTTAATTTCGCGAGCGATTTAATTTCGCGACTTTCGCGAGTAGAAAATATAAATCATCGCGAATATGTAAAACTTGGTTCATTCCATATTAAACTACATCAAGTAAATCACAAAATCGCGATAGTAAAACGCGAAATAAAGTATCGGCGAAAATAAGTTGGTTCACAGTATAGGGTAAGGCACATAATTAGATATCAGAACCTCCCCTGTCTATTATCTGATCTGCTGTACATTGTATTCTTAGCCGTCATGTTCAGTTTAAAAAAACAAAGTTTGTCTTTAATTTATACTCTTCTACATTTTTGAATGTTTTTATATAGATATTTGGGAACATTGAATATTCAAAATTTATTTCAGTTGAGGGACACAGAGAAATACTAACCAGGAGTAGAACACGGGTGATAAAGGTATTATTCAATTACATTTGTTTGTTATTAATTGTTAACATGGTCATTGTTGCTAAATATATATAACGTCGGGGGTATATAATGCAGTTTTGATTTATATTGCAAAACTTAAAGCAGTTAGAGCAAATTAAACATGGTAAAAATGATAATCAGGTAAAGGTTTATCTCCATAAATTAAAAAAAAAAAACATTTTGGAATTATTGTTCTTTAAATATTTTCCAAATTTTGAAGGTTTTTGTTAATATGGGAAAAAACTAATAGAGAGAAATTTTAAACAGTAAAAATTAAAAGGAATACACACAACTAAGTATGTTCCATATATTTTATTCCAAACCGATATTATACCATTGATAATACAACTGAATCAGTAAATGGGAATCTACCAAGTTCTCCTAGCACAGCTGAGTTAGAGGACTTTTCATTTACACCTAAAATATACTTCATATATCTTGAATTGAATTTATCTTTAAAAAAATCATTGATATAAATGTGCTGTCATAAATATTCATTTTCTTTTTGGCATGCTGCATAGCTATTTCGAAACAAACATGTAATTTCACTGCCATGCATTACAATAGGTTTTATTCTATGGTCATAAATATGTTATAGAGTTGAAATACTTGGATTGGAATAATTGATACAGATCTATAAAAAAGATGATTTTTACCAATATTTATAATTTTTCCAATTATCTTAATTACTTTGCTAGGTATAAAATGTAAATAATAAATTTATCATCAATACCAGAACTACAAAATTCTGAAGAAGATAAAAAGAAAAACATAATGTTTGCATTATTGGTAACAACAAATATCAAAATGGAATATTGAGCTTTTCAAACTGTTTTGAGCCTCTTGTTATTAAAAACAACAACAACAACACCAACAATACTTTATTTTAAGAGGGTTACACAGTTAGCTATATAACTAATCTTCCCTGAGGCCCTCATCATGAAAATCAAACAAAATGCAAACATATACATTGCATACATTAGTATAAAAAGACAAGTATGATAATAATGTTCAATACAACTTGATAAAATGTTATGAAAAAATAAACGTGATGACATAATCAGTTTTCAGTATTTTTATACAGCTAGGTTGATTTCAATAAATGATCTGTTATTTTGTATTTGAAAGAATTAACATTTGTAATATTTCTTAACGGTATTGGCAAATTATTCCACAAGAATGGTCCGGAATAAATTAAAGATTTTTTGAACAATTCTGTTTTTGGTTTAGGGAGTATGAAGTTTCCTTGAATAGCATATCTCAAGGGGTATGGATTTCTGTCTGAAACATAATGAAACTTGATAGTAAGATATGATGGTGCGTCATTTTTGATGCACTTAAATGTCATCACAAACTTGTGATATTTTATTCTCTGTTCAACTGTCATCCAGTTTAAGTGTTTGAATAAGGGCTCAGAAGGAGCGAAACGGTCTGTTTCTAGTATTACACTAGCAGCTCTATTTTGTAATTTTAATATCCTATTTAAACCCACACTGCTACAACTACTCCACACTATACAACAATAATCAATTAGTGGCAAGATATAACAATTATAGAATAATTTTCTGCAGTCTAGATTTAGAAATTTCTTAATCTTTTATAGTAGATATAGCCTAGATGAAATTTTTGAGCAGATCACATCAATTTGGTTTGTCCATGTGAGGGAAGAGTCAATGTTAATGCCTAAGAGACTTTCGCATGTGGAAGATTGTATCACTTGATTATTAATAGTTAAACAACTCTCATTGTAGTGTGACTTTGCTTTTTGCTTTGTTCCAATAATCATATATTTTGTTTTATTTTTATTGATGAACATATTATTATCATTACACCATTCCTCAACACCATGTAAATCTTCTTGTACCTTTGACTGCAGAGTTTGATTACAATTACCAGAAAGATGTAAAGTTGAATCATCAGCATATAAATCAGTGCAACAATTTTTCATATAGATAGGAAGGTCGTTTATGTATAATATAAACAGAAGGGGCCCTAATATGGAGCCTTGGGGGATGAAGTCTGAATGCCAGGAGAACATCTTCTACCTTCCACAGAAAAAAATCAATTCTAGTTAATTTAGATCAGTCATATACGTACCTGCCGTGTGCAGTGTCCAAACACACTTGCTCAGGTTAGTGATATAGCTTTTTTGTTGAAAGATGTTAAATTTGTATCGAAACAATTCAAGATTTGACGCTTAGAAAATACCCTAAATTTCTGTATCATTTTCATGTTTGTTTATGCACAGGTTCTAGTAGAGTGCATTTCCCTTCTCTTCAATACAGGCAGAGTCCCATTGTACTATAGTTCTCTTGTCAGTATATGACCGGTGTATTTAGTTATAAATGAACTACCAAAAATAATGAGATTTTCCAAGTAAAATATTATTCCTTTTGGAATATGGCAGTCAGAAGGAAATCCCAATTTCTAACGTTTTCCAGCCAAGGGAATGATTATGCTTAAAATCAAGGATTTAAACTTACAGTTGACGGTGCAGATGTTAATTGTGAAGACGGTCATTTAGCTGGAATGTTAAATCTCCAAGCAAAAGCAATGTTGTTAGAGAAAATACATCACAATGGGGAATATAGCTGGACCACTTATGAAGAACCAGGGATTGTTTAAAGTGAAGCTTCATTCTAGAGAGAATCCATGTCGTACTGAGTCTCCATAAATTAAAAAAACAAAAACAAATGGTAAGTCATAATATATACATTCGACTGTTCCTTTATCTTAACTGTCGGACTCAACCTGAACAAAGACGATGCCCATATTGCAGAGAATCAGGTAAATATTATAAAAACCTTCACAAAGTTGTTCATTTAAATAACAGATCATTTTACCTCCAAATCATTATCTCCAATTGGATACTACAAATTTTGCTTCAAAGAGTGACGTAACCTCAACTACTCTTAACATGTACACCAAGGAGGAAGAGTCAGACATAAGGAAACAATATGATGATTTGCACAACAAGAATCAGAAAAACATGCAAAAAAAAAACCGGTTTGAAAGGATCTTACAGCTTAATGAAGCTACCATACCACAATAGATCAGAACAGATGCAACCAGATGGCATATTCACAATCTGATTGCTTATTTTGCAGGCATTGCCTTAGATGGTAAATGGACCAAGGAGGCAACACTTTGAGTACAGTTCTAATGTGAACAAATTTGATTATCCGAAAATGAAAAATAAGTCAATTTGGACAAAACTGTCAAGAGCTCTCATACGAAATGGCTTTGACTTTGATGGTGCCAAATGTGAAAGAAACTTATCAAGATTAAGTACTACAGTTGTGATGGTAAAAGATGCAACATGTGACTTACGGTCCTCATTGCCTGGTTATCCAGCAAGTATTACAGAAGTTTTCCATACCCTTTATTTTTTGGAAGGCAGTTCGTATTCTTGAGACCAGCCTGGTTGACCTTAGGGTGTTATTTATAACTTGGGATGGTGCATCAGCAAACAGAAGATTTTTATAACTTCATGGAGAGGACAATGACTTTAATCTCTATGAAGGAAACCCATACTCAACTATCAACATAGTTATTTATTTCATATCAGATGTACCTAAATGTTTTAGGACTTCTTGACGGCACACATGTACAGGTAATTGCTCTTTCACAACATGTAAAGCAAGCAATTAAATAGGAAAGGTTACCACTCCATAAGGTTCAAGTTATAGTGAATGAAGACTCGCAGTTCATAAACATTATAATTAAATTACCAGGAAGTTCCCATGATTCTATAAAGTTTTCGAAGAGAGTATGGTAACTGTGCAACTTGAACAATCGAATATTGACGGTTATTTACTTTATGACAGTGGATATCCATGCAAGACATTTTTATTGACGCCATATCTACATCCTCAAACCAGCCAAGAAATCCGCTTTAACAGATAACATAGTGTGACAAGATGTGCTGTGGAACGAACTATAGCGCAATGTCATAGATGCTTTCATTGTCTACATACGATAAGGCTTTAAAGGATGACAACACATGCAAGCCGCCATTTCCAAACTAAACGACAAAATGGGTCGTCCTGCTATATCTTACCAACTGTTTATTGATAGTGGTTTTAAAGATCTTGTCTCAACCGTTCTTAATCTTAATTTAATAATTTTAAATTGCAAAAAACAAAAAAACAAAAACAGTAGGTGATTATGACTCATGCTCCATTGATACAGAAAGTTTCCTAACTGAGGTACGCACATCAACTAGTACAATTAAGAACTTGTCAAGGTTAGCTAACCAATGCCACAAAAGGTTTTACAATAGATTTAGAATACAACTCTATTACAAAAAAAAAATACAATCAAAACAACGCGTGGAAGCCTCAATCAATAGTCACAAGGAACGGATGAAAAGGGAATGGCGAAAATCAGAGCCAAACCTTACAATTCTGGATATGAAAATGGACTTGTCATTTCCCAGTAGGAAAAACCTAATTCTGAAAGAGGCAACCGTGAAAGACGTTATACAAGAATATCCTTGGTTTCAATCCCAAAGACAGGTATGACAGCCTTTTAATCAAATCAATTATTGGTTTATTTCAGTTTATTATGGTTAAATAATTAAATATTCAACAATATAGCCAAGTTGATATTATTTTCATCACTGTTATCAACAAAATCAATGTTAAACATATGTAAATACCATGAATTGTTTAAATTATTCTGTTCTTCATGGGTGTCGTGATCGACAAATTCAACTATCCTTATTCTTTTTCTAATAAATTATTTTGAAAAATAACTTTATCGTTTGCTGACAAAACTGCCTTTATGGCTATCTAAAAGATATTTCGAGATGATTTCGTTTCGTTCTGAAATAGTTGCGCATTGTGTTGGAAAATTGCAATATCTGACTTTGAATTTAAATAAATCAGAAATAACAAAGCAATAGCTACTGGAAGCGATTAAAGACCTTGGCTGGCTATTCAGCCCTCGCACGGTCGGTATAAAACAATAGCATGAAACCATGGACGATATCGAGGTATGCCTCCAACTCTTTGTACAACCAACGACAAAATTATTTTTCATTTACCCGTATGACGTGCAGATTCGATAAATTGTTGTTGGCATGTTTCGGGTTAATTTCTTCTCATATATAAAATGATGGTATGATACCAAATCCCTAACAGGAGGGATTGTGCGTGATTTTTATATGATGAAGACATAATCTTTTAGTCCTGGGAGCTTATTCACGAAGCATCCGTTAAGCTTATGATTGTGTTTTTTACACAATTTATAATTGAACTCTTAAAATATGTTCTATTATATTGTATTGTATTGCATTGTATCTAAAATGTATAATTGTTTGTTTGTATTGCTTGACCCTTATGGGTGTAATTTTGCAATAAAGATTATTATTTAACTAACGGACCCGTTAACTTAAGGTAGAGACGGACGGGTATCACATGACCTATTATAGCACATGCATTTTGCGTAATTAAAATCGGTTCCGATTCTTTTTTTACGCAATCGGTAGACAAGGTAAACAAAGAAAATGGCAGACGACTGCGACCGCCTTCGTGTTCGCGGTCGGTTTATTAAGAACGACAGATTCAAAAAATCTAAAAGGATGAACACTTTGAACGAGAGAGATAAATTTACTCAATGGGGAGACCATGATTACGGTACGAGGGGAGAATTGCCATTAGAACCGACAATGATTCAAGAGATACCGGTATCAGTTGAGAACATAGCCTCCAATGTTACTGTTTCAACTGATATCGGACACAGTAAAAACATCTTATGGAATGAAGGCAGGAGGGTTGTTGAGTTGGAAGTGCTAGCGGAACAACTCTTCTGCAACAGATGCAACACCCCACTCCATCTGAAGGATATAGTAGGTGAAATGAGGTAAACAATAATTTTTAGCACCCCTTCATTTTTTACAAACTATCAAAACCATGTGAAGTTTGTAGGAATATGATTGCAATTCACTTTCAAATATGTCCTGCTGGCAGAAATCTTTACAATTTTTCTCTCAATCCAAACCCTTGTAGGAAATCAATACTAACAGGACAGCGATTGTTTCTTGGCCTATTATACATTTTAGCTGACTATGCGATATGGGTTTTACTGACCGATAGTTGTTAAATTCTGAGTCATTTGGTCTCTTGTTGAGATTTGTTTAGAGAGTTGTCTCATTGGAAATCATACCACATCTTATATAAATAGAAATTTGTTTCTTTTCCCTTCCCCTTATATAATGCAACCTACACAAGAAAAATGTCCCTACTCAAAAAGTTTTGTTTTGACATTCTAAATAGAAATACAAAATGTAGTTGTTTTCTTTCAAGTCTCTTGATAAATAATAAAAATTGTAAATTTCATGACATTTTTGTAAATTTCCTTTCATAAATATTAAATAAGATATTTTTCCTACATGAACCTTCAGGTACATTTTTGTACATGTATATATGTACCTACCCAGTACTTACCCACTATATAAAATTTAGGTCTAAAAAGGGGAAACAACATATATTTTAAGTTTGGCCTCACGATAAAACAAAATGATATCAGCTACCTTTCAGTATATTACATTTTTATCTTACAGGTACGGCTAAGGTAGTCTTTTGGAGGTGGTATGTCAGATATGCTCTGGCATGAAACTGGTATCTACAGGCAAGCGGAATGAAAAAGGAGCATTTGATATCAACTCAAAAGTTGCTCTTGGTATGTGCAAAAAGCTTTATTGTAAGAAAAAAGTAGGAAAGTTAGATTATTAATTCTATTTTATTTATCATTCTGACACATTTAATATTTTTTAAAGTAGTTTCTCTCAAACTCATGACATGGGTATGGGGTGTAATTTATTATTTACAGTGTTACTTACACCAAGGATTGCTAATATGTCTATGGCTTACAGCGTAGCTATTACAAATCACTGCAGGGGCTGTATATATTGTTCTTTCTAATTAAAAACTTGCCTAAGTAAACTAAGAAAAAGATTTTCTCATTTCCGGGATGAAAACTTTTATTCTATTTTTATAACACTATTTTGAATTAAGAGGGTTTTTAGCATCATTCAGAAAGAAAAAAAAAATCTTATCTTTATACCCACACTAGTTGGTAAACAGCAAACCAATAATTTATTAAAGATGGCCTTAAATTGATTTAAGTAAGGAAGTTATATTTTCTATGTATTTCTGCTTGAATATTAAAAAAGTCATAATGAATTTTGACATTGAATTTTGTGTGCTCACTAGGTTGTAGCGCTATCAATTGTCACCTGAGTTCTATTATTGAAATGTAATTAATTTAATTGATAAAGATATATATATATATGCAGTATGTAGGTGGTAAAAAATGATAATCATAGTAAATCATAATGATTTCAGCAATGATGCACTCTGGAATGGGTCCTGATCATGTTGTGAATTTTCTCAGCACATGTAACATACCCCCACCTGATCCCAAGACACTGAAAAAGAAGGAGAAATGTATAGCATTGTCACTTATGGATGAGGCATCTGATTCCTGTAAAACTGCTAGTGCAGAAGAAAAAGCGATTTCCCCAAGTGATGAATTGGAATGCAGTTTTGATGCTGGTTGGCAAACAAGAGGCTCTGGTTGGCAATATAACAGTAACACAGGTATCATGTCAACATCAGTAATATTATAGAAATAAAAGTGGAGGAGTTTATTGATGTGCGCTCACTTGGTTACCGAATTGCTTATAAACTGAATCAAGTCAGAAGGACTTTATGTAAAAATTAAAATATGCATGTTAGTCTTTAATTCTGTCAAGTTTACACATCAATAAACTCGTCCAAAATAACTATTTAGGTTATGGAAATCATAGGTACATGTACATTTAGGTTTACCCTTGTCCCTCTGTATATCTGTCCTTTCCTCCCAATTTTAGTTAAGTTTTTATGTTTAAGTCCATGTCTCACCTACTGTACACGGTAGACCAATGATATTTGATCAATAGATATACCATATGAATAACTAGTAGTACTGCACATTGGGGTTCACTAAAAAGTAGGCCATTCTAACCTACAGTAATGTGTTGAGTATAAAAAAGAAGATGTGGTATGATTCATAATGATTGCCAATGAGACAACTCTCCACAAGAGACCAAATAACACAGAAATTAACAACTATAGGTCACTGTACAGCCTTCAACAATGAGTAAAGTCCATACCGCATTGTCAGCTATTTAGGGCCCAGAAATGACAATGTAAAACAATTCAAACAAGAAAACTAATGGCCTAATTAAAGGTCCATTTCTCAGCTACTATTTTATTTCAATGACATTTGGTAATAAGGTAGATTGTGATATTGGAACAGATACCTGACATTGGAATTTTTAGGTTTATTTGTAACTTGTGGCTAAACAGCAAAAAAAGCTAAGCAAAACTCCCATTTACATCTGTGTCATATAGATAAACCTTATAAGTTATATTTGCAAACATTATCCTTTTTTTTTCTATTTTGAATATAATTATCAGAAACTGTTTTTGACCTCGTCTTATGTGACTAAAAAGGACACGGACTTCGTATTTTTCAGGACATTCCAGTCTAGTTGGTGTAAAGACAGGGAAAATTCTAGACTATGATATAAGAACTAAACTTTGCAGTATATGCCAGCATCATTTGGGAATAAAGGAAACAATTCCAAATCATCAATGCAACAGTAATTGGCAAGGTACACAAACAACAATTTTTTTAAAACGTTTTTTTCCAGCAAAATCCAAAGATTTAAGGTTAATCCAGCCTTCTGTGAAAACGTCACCATATCCACGATCTGTTTTAGTTTATGCAAATTAGTCATCCAGACAACAATAAGAATATCACAAGTCGTAACTATAGCTAGCACACACATTTGTAACAAATAATTTTTTATAGCAATCTTTCCGAATGGAGGTTGCCCTATAGTGACCAGTCTGTCCGTCTGTAACAAGTTGTGTCCCCTCTATATCAAGAAAATCATTATGATTTCATACTTGGGTTTCAGTTGACAACCCATGTCCTATGGTGAAACTTGTGTCTGCTCTATATCTTCAGAACCATTATGATTTCAAAGTTTATACTTAACATGTACATTAACCAACACCAGATTGATTGATTGATTGTTGGTTGCTTAACGTCCAGTGGCAAATATTGCATGCATATTCAGGACGAGAACAAATTCACAATAAATACAATAGGTAGGTTCTGTAAAGGGGTCGTCCGGGATTAAGGTCGGAGAAATTTAGACTGCCACCGGAAATGAGGGTACATTGGACAGGGACAGAAATCTAGCCTTGCAACAGGTCACCTACGGACCCCTCAAAGAGTTGTTACAAGGGTTCTTAACGTGCAAAGAGCGTGGCACTCTCTTTACACGAGGCATCGAATTTAACGTCCCCATTCTGACCGGACGTGGCTGCAATTTTGTACATCCCGCACAGCCAAACGGACGCCCCACTTTAGCAAGGGTTTTACTGCCGGTCGGAGGAAGACCAATGGTGACCATACTTCTATTCCCCAGTCACCCTTGGGGGTACCCAACACCAGAGGTTGTGTCTTTATGTATGTACAACTTCCTAGGTCAAAGGTCAAGGTAAAAAAACTTTGGTTCTGTTGACAATCACATGACCATAATGGTAAAGATACAAACAAATTTCCACACATTATTCACAGCGAGGCCCACAGAGATGGCTTCCATCTCAATGAGTCTAGTTTTAACTATTACAGTTACAAAAGCATAACTTTTTGTTTTGGTCCTTGAAAAAAGGACAATGATATTTGGTTTATTATTGCATAGTCATAACACCGCCTTATGGCTATGCGCTTACAAATCAAGTATGTGTGTTGTGTACCACCATGACCTTTAAATGACCTTATTCTTAGACTACAATGTCAAATAATTTAGTTTTGTAAGTTATAAGAAGGGAGATGAAATATGTTTCAGTCATCCAAAACAGTTCTCACGTAATTAATTGTATTAATTACAATGTCCTTTTTTGTTACAGGGTCAAGTAAACGCATGGAGCATGACATGGCTTTACATGGATGGACGACAGAGGGTGCACAGTTGGCATTATTCACGCAGATAATGACTCTACAACAACATCAAGGCTGAAGCAAAAATTTGAAAAAATTAAAAAAAGAGACGACAAGAACCATGTCAAGAAAAATCTGTCGAAACAACTGTATGCAGCAGCAAATAAGTACAGAGAGCTGAAGGGGAAAGGAGTTATTCCTTACATAATTAGATGCTATATGTATGCTATAAGTTCAAAACAGTCAAAGGAGGATGAACTTTGTGAAAGATTAGACAGTATAGTTCCTCACCTCTTTGGAGACCAGTCAGGCTGTTCTGGGGATTGGTGCACATATTCCAAGCAACCATCAACATACAGGTTTGAATTTTTTTAAATTTAAAGGATGTTATACATATATATGAACGTTTTTTTTTTATATTTTTATTATGAGTGATATATGCCAGAACAAAAGTTAAATTTGGGAGCTGTTATTGCTATTTTAAATGCTGACAACCAATTTTGTCATATAAATGCAGAAAAAAAAAACAATATACAATAAAACAAGTACATCCTCTCATTCTATAAAACAAACAAAAACAAAAGGTTTTTCTCCAGGTAAATACAATTATAGGATCATTAGGACCAAAATATTTTACAGACAATAAAAAAACTTGTAATGGTTAATTGAAGAACATTTTTTCCTGGAATTGAACAATAATTGTGTTGTATTTGAATACTTGCCAATGGACTATTCCATCTGTGATGTTACTATCACCAAATGAGTTTTCGGGTGACTAAAAAATGTAAGATAAAACCATCAGCAAATATTCAAATACAACACAGTTATTGTTATGCACAAGTCTTATTTTCTCAATAAATTTTTATGCCCCATTTATGGGCATTATGTTTTCTGGTCTGTCTGTGCGTCCGTTCGTCCATATGTCGGTTCGTTGTTCGGCTGTCCCGCTTCAGGTTAATGTTTTTGGTTGAGGTAGTTTTTGATGAAGTTGAAGTCCAATCAACTTGAAACTTAGTACACATGTTCCTTATGATATGATCTTTCTAATTTTAATGCCAAATTAGAGATTTTATCCCATTTTCACGGTCCACTGAACATAGAAAATGATAGTGCGGATGGGGCATCCATGTACTTGGGGACACATTTTTGTTGTTTTTATATTTTGGAAATGTCATCTGTGGCACAGCTCAAAAAATTTCAGCCAACAGGTACATCATCAGTTTTACCCCCTGAAGACATGTGATGTTTTCCAATCAAAATCCTTGTTATAAAAAAAAATGCATTACAATACATAATGAATCAAACAGTTCAGCCTCTTTAGGAATATTCAAGCAAGCTATTTAACTAAATGGACAGGTAAATAAAATTGTACAGTATAGATCAATTTGAAACATTGCCATAAATCAACATTCATATAATGTATTACATTTCAACTATTTTCTTTGATATCATTTCAGATATAAACATCTCCCAAAAGGTGAACCATTGACAAATGAGAACCTGCGTAAGCAGTTAGAGACAGTGACAGAAAATTACAAGAAAAGATCAAGCCAACTTGTAGATTTAGGCTCAACACAGAGCAATGAAAACTTCAACAATATAGTTGCAAGCAAGGCTCCAAAAAATAGGTCAGTAACTAAAAACATTGATTATAACCTTCAGTAACATCCCAAAATAATCCCAACATCAAACACAAAGAAAATGAATATAAACATAGCAATACAAAATAGAATTCTTTCAATTTCAAAAGGAGATGATTGCTGTTTATCTGTCATTAGAAAATTGACTATTTCAGAATTTTTTTCTCTGAAAACTGACTTAGCAGAATTCTTTTTTTAAACTATGATCATTAGCATATTCTTAAAAAACAATCCTTCATTTTGATATCACTGTATAAACAAAAAATAACCAACAGTGCAAATGGTTTAACATGAATTTAAGTTTCACTTTATAAAATTAAATTTTTGATATGACGGGGGCAGGCCTAGGAGACGACAGGTGGCAAAGGTTTTGTGATTCAACTCCAAAACTTTTAAAGATATAATTTCAAAATTTTAAAAACTAATATGAGATCTTATGAAACAAAAGTAAACAATTCAAAAATGTTTGAACAGTTATTCCCCCTGAAACAGTTTTATAATCATTTTAGCTAGTTTAATCTTCTGACAGCTGCTTTACAATATTAACTGTGAAATTTCTTTTTGTAGATCATATGGTGGAACCAGCTCATTAAAAGCAAGAGTTTCAGCTGCAGTTCTTCAGAAGAATGAAGGTTATACCTGGGTTAACAAGGTATTGTGTTACAGCTTATATATTATAAATACTGTGTATTTCCTGTTTTATTTTACCCCATGTAACATAAACATAGTATAATGTTTGTGACCTGTCATTTTAGGTTTCTAAACAATAATTTGAAAACTGATACAGTGATTTTTAACCTGATTTTGGAAGGAAATATTGGTTATTAAAATGGTGATGTACGGCGGGTGGCTGGGCGGGCCTACGGGCGGCTGCCAAACAGTGTCAGCACAATAACATGAAAACGCTTTAACAAATTGTTTTCAAATGTAAATATGTTGTTTCCTGGGACTTAATGAAGGTCTAGTTCAATTTTCAAGATATAAGTATATCTCCTTTGTGAGTTATTGCCATTTTTAATATCCAAAAGTGCAATATTTAAATATTTTACTCTTGTTATCTTTTTTATGACTAAGCATTATGTCTTATCTCACAATAAAAATTGGAGTGACAGATTTATTTGAAAATTATCTATTTCCTAAGTGGTAATGATTATAAGCTATATTATTAGACATTTTGAAGTTAATTACATTATTAATTATTAATTAGATCTGGGTTATATCTTAACATATAATATCATTGGAGTGACAGATTTATTTTAAAATTTTCTGTTTCCTGATAAGATCTGTAGGACTGTATATATAAAGTTTGAAATTTACTAGTAGGACTGTATAAATGAAATTTGAAATTTACGGTTCATTATTAGACATTTTGTAGATAATTAAGTCTCCCTAAACCATATATATTCTTACCCCCACCCCCTTTCAATTTGAGAATGTGCTTTTATCTTGTAAACGGTTGATATCCCCACCCCTAAACCATATATATTCTTGTATGGGACTATAAAATAAATCAAATGAAATAAAAGGCGAGTCCCCTGGGGTCACCCCACCCCATCCTGTTTAAGAACTTGTAAACCGTCGAGATCCCCACCCCTAAACCATATATATTCTTGAATGGGACAATAAAACAAATCAAATGATATATAGGGGAAGTCCATGGGGGTCACCCCCACCCCCTTCTTTTTGATAACTTGTAAATAGTCAAGATCCCCACCCCTAAACCATATATATTCTTGAATTGGACAATAAAACAAATCAAATGAAATTGAGGGGAAATCCCCTGGGGTAACCCCCACCCCCCTTCTTTTTCAAAACTTGTAAACGGTCAAGATCCCCATGCGGAAACCCCCACCCCCTTCTTTTTGAAAACTTGTAAACCGTCAAGATCCCCACCCCCAAACCATATATATTGTTGTATGGGACAATAAAACAAATCTAATGAAATAAAAGGCGAGTCCCCTGGGGTCACCCCACCCCATCCTGTTTATGAACTTGTAAACCGTCGAGATCCCCACCCCTAAACCTTATATATTCTTGAATGGGACAATAAAACAAATCAAATGATATATAGGGGAAGTCCATGGGGGTCACCCCCACCCCCCTTCTTTTTGATAACTTGTAAACAGTCGAGATCCCCATCCCTAAACCATATATATTCTTCAATGGGACAATAAAACAAATCAAATGAAATTGAGGGGAAATCCCCTGGGGTAACCCCCACCCCCCTTCTTTTTGAAAACTTGTAAACGGTCAAGATCCCCATGCGGAAACCATATATATTCTTGTATGGGACCATAAAACAAATCAAATGAAATATAAGGCAAGTCCCCTGGGGTCACCCCCACCCTATCCTGTTTAAGAACTTGTAAATGGTCAATATCCCTACCCCTAAACCATATATATTCTTGTACAGGACAAAAAAACAAATCATATGAAATAAAGGGAGAGCGACAATGGGAATGACGAATTATTGGAGCTTTGTTTGGGAGACTTCGTAACAGCAGTCTGTTACAATTATTTCTTGTTACTGATAAGTTTTATAGATTTTGAAATGAAATTGTATTAATGATAAAAAAAAACTTGGATTTTTTTCTTCTTTTCTTTGGTAAATTGTTTGTAGAATTTTGTGGCAAGTTTGTTTGTTATTCTGTAAAAACTTATTTTCAGAATGCTATATATATTTTTTTTTGATGGAGTAAACTCCTTTAAAAACTAAGCTTATATTTTCTATTAATAAACATATATTTAGATTTCTGATTTTGGGCCCAGTTTTCAAGTTGGTCCAAATTGGGGTCCAAAATTAAACTGTGTTTGATTTCATCATAAATTGAATATATATAGGGTTCTTTGAAATGCTTAATCTAAACCTGTATTTCTTTTCATTATTAATAAGATAATACCACATTGAGGTCCAAAGGGTCCTAAATTACACTTTTGATTAATTTCCTCAAAAATTGAATTCTTTGGTTCTTTGATATGCTGATTCTAGCAATGTTTGAGTGATAAATGATATCTAATTTTGGAGAACTTAGTCATCACTGGTTGTTGTTATTATATTATTGATTATAATTTGAAAAATTGCATCATATCTTATTTTAGAGAACTATTTATCCAGTTTGAGTTATTTCCCTTTGCACAGAAAATATTATGGATAAAATTAACCTGTGTTTCATTTCAACATAAATTAAATATATATAGGGTTCTTTCAAATGCTGAATCTAAACCTGTATTTGAATATTAGATTTTTGGGCCCAGTTTTCAAGTTGGTCCAAATCAGGGTCCAAAATTAAATTTTGTTTGATTCAACAAAAAAATTATTAATGGAGTTCTTTGAAATGCTGAATCTAACATGTATTGAGAGATTTTGGATTGTGGGCTCCTTTATCAAGTTGGTCCACATTGAGATCCAAAGGGTCTTAAATTAAACTTTTGTCTGATTTCATCAAAAATTGAATTCTTGGGGTTTTTTGATTGATTGATTATTGGTTGCTTAACGTCCAGTGGCAAATATTTCATGCATATTCAGGACGAGAACAAATTAACAATGAATACAATAGGTAGGTTCAGTAACAGGGCCGTCCGGGATTAAGGTCGGAGAAATTTAGACTGCCACGGGAAATGAGGGTATATTGGATAGGGACAGAAATTTAGCCTTGCAACAGGTCACCTACGGACCCTTCAAAGAGTTGTTGCAAGGGTTCTTAACGTGCAAAGAGCGTGGCACTCTCTTTACACGAGGCATCGGATTTAACGTCCCCATTCTGACCGGACGTGGCTGCAAATTTGTACATCCCGCACAGCCAAACGGACGCCCCACTTTAGCACGGGTTTTACTGCCGGTCGGAGGAATACCAATGGTGACCATACTTCTATTCCCCAGTCACCCTTGGGGGCAAATGTCTCATTCTATCATTAAAAATGTCTCTTTAAAGTTGTTAGTCTATTTTATAATAATTTACATCCACGATTTTAAGAACCCACGAACATGCAAATTTTGCTGAAATAACAACAATTAATACCACGAATAAAAGTACTTTAACATTAGATAAAACAATGAGTCAATGTAACTATTTCATTCAGGAACATATTCACATGAATACAACCCCAAAGTGTGACTGGGGAATAGAAATATGGTCACCATTGGTCTTCCTCCGATCGGCAGTAATACCCTCGCCAAAGTGGGGCGTCCGTTTGGCTGTGCGGGATGTACAAGTTCGCCGCCACATCAGGTCAGAACGGGGACGTTAAATCTGATGCCTCGTTTAAAGAGATTACTACGCTCTATGCACGGTGAATACCCAAGCAACACGTCATTGAGGGGTCCGTAGGTGGCCTGTTGCAAGGCTTAATGTATGTCCCAATCCAATATACCCTCATTTTCCCGTGACAGTACAAATATCCCCGACCTTCATCCAAGACGGCCTCTATTACAGGACCTACCTATTGTATATATTGTTACTGTGTTTTCGTCCTGAAAATGCATGAAATATAATATCATTAGACGTTAAGATACAAACAATTAATCAATCAATCAATCAATCATGAATACAACTACTGGTATGAACTAGGCATGCGAAATGTTTCGCTATGAACAGAAATTGATATATATTAATGAATTATTTTTGTGTGAAATTTGTAATGATCCTGATCATTAACTTAATAATTAAGATATGGTATTTATAAAATGACATTATGGTTTATCATCTTCACTTATATTTAGGAATAACTATTGATATTTTAATTTCCATCAATATTTGAGAGATTTTTAAATTTATATTCTCAATTTTTCCACTAATGTCAAAAACTGATATTTTTAATTTCTTAACATTATAAGCAAAGGTATGCAATTGTCTGATTGTATTTTTTTTTTTTTTTTGTAAACACCCCTCCGCCAGCCCATGCATAGTGTTTGTGGTGCATACAGGAAGCAAAGTCCGTCCGTCCGTTTGTCTTTATGTCCATGTGACTTGTAAGCCTGATTCCTATTCGACTAAACAGATTGAGGAAACTTTAATAAGTTGTAGATCACTACCTGATGATGTGCATTAGGGAACATCCTTCGTGAGTTCTCTCACCGTTCTAGTTTTTAGGGCTGATGATAAGAATTTGTAGTATAAATTTAATTGAAGTTCTTATAAAAATGTAGATAATTTTATAAATTTGAATAGTATCTTCTGGTTGACTTTCAAAAATCGGTAGCAAGAAACAGATTAGTAATATAGATTAGTAACATTCATGATCATGAACTTTTTGGTTTGTTAAGTAACGCGTACTCAAATAGATTGAAAAGCTGTTTAGATTTAAATGTAGTGTTTGTTAAATATAATTGTTAAATTCTTTTTGTCAAAGTTTATCAAACTAACAGAGATGAACAACGACAGTAGTTAGTCAGTTAGGATAAGCTCGTCACATGCGTTATTGAAAATGTAAAGGTTATCGTTTATGATGTTGCCAGTCTGATTATGAATGGGAAACTTGAGACTAGAAGAAGTTAATATTTGAACCCGGCAACATGTGCTTGTACACCAGACAAATAAAACTATCATAATTCTAATTCTCTTGGTTTAGGGCTGTTGTCTATTTTCCGCATGGATAGACATTTATTAGATTGTGATACGAATAATTGATAGGAAAAATGCGTTACTTTGATTGGTTTATACAGCATCGTGCAAATGTTAAATCATGTTTGCTGACTTTCAAAGAAAAATAGAGAACATCATATGGCTTTTCAATATCACATCTAAATCAACTCGAGATAACAATATAACCCCGAGAGATCTGCTGAGGGTTGATAAAAAGTCAAATCATATTCACTTTATTATATACTTCAAGAAGATGTTTGATATGAAGTAAAGCAGACAGCTATCAACTATCGTTATTTAAATTAAATAGTAAATATACTCGTCAAACGCTTACTTCTCAAAGTGTAAGTAAATATTTTTCGTAACTTAAAAGTTTGTAAACACCAACACACCTCATACAAAACAACTTTTTAAGGGTTTACCATGAAATTTGACAACCGTGGCAACAAAAAGTAAAATAATATTGATTGATTGATTGTTGGTTGTTTAACGTCCAGTGGCAAATATTTCATGCATATTCAGGACGAGAACAAATTAACAATGAATACAATAGGTAGGTTCAGTAATACGGGCGTCAGGGATCAAGGTCGGAGAAATTTAGACTGCCACGGGAAATGAGGGTATATTGGATAGGGACAGAAATTTAGCCTTGCAACAGGTCACCTACGGACCCTTCAAAGAGTTGTTGCAAGGGTTCTTAACGTGCAAAGAGCGTGGCACTCTCTTTACACGAGGCATCGGATTTAACGTCCCCATTCTGACCGGACGTGGCTGCAAATTTGTACATCCCGCACAGCCAAACGGACGCCCCACTTTAGCACGGGTTTTACTGCCGGTCGGAGGAATACCAATGGTGACCATACTTCTATTCCCCAGTCACCCTTGGGGGCAAATGTCTCATTCTATCATTAAAAATGTCTCTTTAAAGTTGTTAGTCTATTTTATAATAATTTACATCCACGATTTTAAGAACCCACGAACATGCAAATTTTGCTGAAATAACAACAATTAATACCACGAATAAAAGTACTTTAACATTAGATAAAACAATGAGTCAATGTAACTATTTCATTCAGGAACATATTCACATGAATACAACCCCAAAGTGTGACTGGGGAATAGAAATATGGTCACCATTGGTCTTCCTCCGATCGGCAGTAATACCCTCGCCAAAGTGGGGCGTCCGTTTGGCTGTGCGGGATGTACAAGTTCGCCGCCACATCAGGTCAGAACGGGGACGTTAAATCTGATGCCTCGTTTAAAGAGATTACTACGCTCTATGCACGGTGAATACCCAAGCAACACGTCATTGAGGGGTCCGTAGGTGGCCTGTTGCAAGGCTTAATGTATGTCCCAATCCAATATACCCTCATTTTCCCGTGACAGTACAAATATCCCCGACCTTCATCCAAGACGGCCTCTATTACAGGACCTACCTATTGTATATATTGTTACTGTGTTTTCGTCCTGAAAATGCATGAAATATAATATCATTAGACGTTAAGATACAAACAATTAATCAATCAATCAATCAATCATGAATACAACTACTGGTATGAACTAGGCATGCGAAATGTTTCGCTATGAACAGAAATTGATATATATTAATGAATTATTTTTGTGTGAAATTTGTAATGATCCTGATCATTAACTTAATAATTAAGATATGGTATTTATAAAATGACATTATGGTTTATCATCTTCACTTATATTTAGGAATAACTATTGATATTTTAATTTCCATCAATATTTGAGAGATTTTTAAATTTATATTCTCAATTTTTCCACTAATGTCAAAAACTGATATTTTTAATTTCTTAACATTATAAGCAAAGGTATGCAATTGTCTGATTGTATTTTTTTTTTTTTTTTGTAAACACCCCTCCGCCAGCCCATGCATAGTGTTTGTGGTGCATACAGGAAGCAAAGTCCGTCCGTCCGTTTGTCTTTATGTCCATGTGACTTGTAAGCCTGATTCCTATTCGACTAAACAGATTGAGGAAACTTTAATAAGTTGTAGATCACTACCTGATGATGTGCATTAGGGAACATCCTTCGTGAGTTCTCTCACCGTTCTAGTTTTTAGGGCTGATGATAAGAATTTGTAGTATAAATTTAATTGAAGTTCTTATAAAAATGTAGATAATTTTATAAATTTGAATAGTATCTTCTGGTTGACTTTCAAAAATCGGTAGCAAGAAACAGATTAGTAATATAGATTAGTAACATTCATGATCATGAACTTTTTGGTTTGTTAAGTAACGCGTACTCAAATAGATTGAAAAGCTGTTTAGATTTAAATGTAGTGTTTGTTAAATATAATTGTTAAATTCTTTTTGTCAAAGTTTATCAAACTAACAGAGATGAACAACGACAGTAGTTAGTCAGTTAGGATAAGCTCGTCACATGCGTTATTGAAAATGTAAAGGTTATCGTTTATGATGTTGCCAGTCTGATTATGAATGGGAAACTTGAGACTAGAAGAAGTTAATATTTGAACCCGGCAACATGTGCTTGTACACCAGACAAATAAAACTATCATAATTCTAATTCTCTTGGTTTAGGGCTGTTGTCTATTTTCCGCATGGATAGACATTTATTAGATTGTGATACGAATAATTGATAGGAAAAATGCGTTACTTTGATTGGTTTATACAGCATCGTGCAAATGTTAAATCATGTTTGCTGACTTTCAAAGAAAAATAGAGAACATCATATGGCTTTTCAATATCACATCTAAATCAACTCGAGATAACAATATAACCCCGAGAGATCTGCTGAGGGTTGATAAAAAGTCAAATCATATTCACTTTATTATATACTTCAAGAAGATGTTTGATATGAAGTAAAGCAGACAGCTATCAACTATCGTTATTTAAATTAAATAGTAAATATACTCGTCAAACGCTTACTTCTCAAAGTGTAAGTAAATATTTTTCGTAACTTAAAAGTTTGTAAACACCAACACACCTCATACAAAACAACTTTTTAAGGGTTTACCATGAAATTTGACAACCGTGGCAACAAAAAGTAAAATAATATTGATTGATTGATTGTTGGTTGTTTAACGTCCAGTGGCAAATATTTCATGCATATTCAGGACGAGAACAAATTAACAATAAACACAATAGGTAGGTTCTGTAATACGGGCGTCAGGGATCAAGGTCGGAGAAATTTAGACTGCCACGGGAAATGAGGGTATATTGGATAGGGACAGAAATTTAGCCTTGCAGCAGGTCACCTACGGACCCCTCGAAGAGTTGTTGCAAGGGTTCTTAACGTGCAAAGAGCGTGACACTCTCTTTACACGAGGCATCGGATTTAACGTCCCCATTCTGACCGGACGTGGCTGCAAATTTGTACATCCCGCACAGCCAAACGGACGCCCCACTTTAGCAAGGGTTTTACTGCCGGTCGGAGGAAGACCAATGGTGACCATACTTCTATTCCCCAGTCACCCTTGGGGGTGTAAAATAAAAAAAAAAAAAAAAAAAAAAAAAAAAAAAACCTGAACCCAGAGGAAAATCCAAACGGAAAGGCCCTATTTAAATGACAAAATCAAAAGCTCAAACACATCAAACGAAGAGATAACAACTGTCATATTCCTGACTTTGTAGAGGCATTTTATAGCTATATTAACCTCTAACTTGTAAGACAGTCGCATAAAATTCCATTATATTGACAACAATGTATGAACAACACTCACAATTAAACCTTCCGTATGTCTCCGGAATATTATAGTGTTCAGAAATGAAAAAAAGGCTTATAAAAAGGAGAGCATGCACGAGTTAGAGTGGTGGAATCTGTTTCTCTAATGATTTTTAGCATTCCTTTTCAAAGAGTTGCAGAAAGCTGTGTTCCTTATATGTGACGTCATCAGGCATGGTCCCCTTTTTTCATGACGTCACAATAGGAAATTCAGAAGAAACCAAGAAAATTTGACGTTATAATTAAATTTCGACCAATCATTTGCCGAGAACAGATTTTTCACTAGTGAGGAAAAATATTTTTCTCACACCGATCAGGAAATGTGAAAAAAGCACAAAAAGTAGAGAAAGATTTTTTAAATACTTTTTGTAACTATTGAAATTGAAATAATCAAAGTCTTGAATACGTCTACATTTTACCTTAACATTTACACAAGGAAAATTTCGTGTAAAATATCTTTTTTTTAATTTTTAAGTTACGGAATGTGATATTTAAGTCGTGTATCTTTATTCAAAATCTCAAACTTTGAAATTAATATATTCGGACAAAAAGAATGAGAGAATGTAAACATTTTCCTTCAGAACAATTTTCCAATGATCATACAATGCAGGTGTTTTAAATGGTTAGGCATGTGTAAAGATTTGTTTCGTTATACAATTTTAGAATATATATTGATTTCTTCTTGTAAAAATGTTTGAAACGTGAATCATTAGCTGAATGATTTGAAAGATTATTTTGCACAATTTTGATAAACAATCAAGTTTGAAAAAAACGAACATAGGCATAAGCAATGTATACAGCTTTTTTGATTTTGTATAGATCACGTTTTCATTATGTATTAAACTATTTGTTATCTTTCTTTAAAAAAAGGTTATAACTGTCGTTTAACGCTTGCGTCAAAACAAAGAGTATATATCAAGTAAACTAACAAAAATACCGAACTTCGAAAAAATTCCAAAATGGAAAGTCACTAATCAAAAGCTCAACCACATCACACAAATTGTAACAACAGTCATATTCTTGCCGTGGTACAGGCATATTCTTATGTAGAAAATGGTGGATAAACATGGTTTATAGCTAGCTAAACTTCTCACTTGTATGACAGTCGCAAAAAAAAATCCATTTTTTTGACTACATTGTGTGAACAAAACAAAGACACTAGGTAAAAATGTCAAAAAATGCGGTACATCAGTCAACATTGTGCTATAACCTTAATCACTATAAAAAAAAAACAAATAAAAACAAAAAACTAAAAGGCATATAAAGCACATAGGCAAAAAAAGAATACAAAAGTTTACCATATTACCCAAAAATTAAATGTAATAATTTACAAAGACAAATAAAAGAAGACTATAACACGTATTTAAAATTGATAAACAACGTCAGTACCTAGAATCTATACGTCAATGCCATCGTGTATTATTTGTGAAGTTGCTACTGAATATTTTTATCAACAAGGTCATGAAGGTCTTGGTATCTCCCGATGAACTTTTTTTAGAAAAAAAGAGACGTTCTTTGACATAATCCTGGTTCAACAACTTTGCTCAGACACTGGTGAAGTATTATATAGTCTGAGTAGTAGAAAACTTCATAAGTCATTTACTCATGAATTTATATTGCCACATAAACGAAATATCATTTTTCATGTACATCATAAAACCATTCGATGCTGTCATGGATATGAAGAAATAAATTCTTCTAGAATATACCCTTAAAATGGAACCTTATACAAGGTTTATTAATACAATAATATATGGAATGCAGTGGGTTGTTTTTTTTAAGAACAATCGCGATAAACACCAGTTTAGCACTTATCGCGTTTGAAAAAAAAAACCTAAATATAAACGACAATCACAATTCTTTAATAATCTTTAAATTATTGTTTTATCTGCATATTTCTCTTCTCTTCTAACAAAATCGTAAAACTTTGCTGAATGGTTATTAATAAAATGTCAAGCTTTCGTGCTTGAACGAGTCGTATTTTCTGTGGCGCCATTTTAATTAAAAGAAACGAGACTTAGATTCTGTAATTTGTATGAGTTCCAAATGTGACGTAGAAAGTTCAATCATTCCGATCAGTCCATTTAGTCATTTTTTTTATTATAAGTCTGACGGATTTGTGACGTGAATATGACGCACACTTTACTGATCGGTGACTGACCAATGACCGCTGATTTTAATTGTAAAAAGTATATACACAAATATACATTCTCCCTTCAGACATTGGAATGAATTTAGTATAAGTGTTTAATAAAAAAAGATTGATTTCATGCAAGAAAAAAACCGTACAATTTATGTATACTCATCATTTTTAACATCTATTCTTATGAGCTTCTGACATGTTGTTCTGCTATGTAATACATTACAGAATAACAAAAGCATGTATTCCTATTTGGTGTATATACTTGAGGTTCAAATAAAGATAAAAACACTACCTTGATATCACGCATGTTCCTGTTAAACTTTGATGTCACAAGAACACCTGCACATAACATGGTAGAGAAAATGTCGGACGCCGAAAATTAAAGTGATTGTTGTATAAACATGGTGAAGCCGAAAGTTTGCGTGTCTCAATTTCTCATCAAGTGCCGCAGTTTCTCAGTTAGTGAAAAGGTCTATCGAAAAAATAGGGATACATTACATTTTTGTACAGGTAAACAGCGGGTGCGCGACAACTCGTACTCCGTCAATAAGTCAACTCGGACCGTCTATCAATTCAACTCGGACCGTCTATCAATTCAAATCGGACTGATCATAAAGTCTATTCGAACCGTCTATCAATTCAACTTGGACTGTCAATCAATTCAACTCGGACCGTCTATCAATTCAACTCGGACCGTTTTTCAATTAAACTCGGATCGTCTATCATGCAAATTCAGACAAAGTATAAAAGGAGAAATTTTGAAATTATAAAGAAACTAAGGTTTCAGCTCCCTCAGGCAAAGTTGACCTTAGATGAATTTGGCTATTTGTTTTAGGTATTTTTGTCATATATCTCTTCAACTGTTTCGGTACTTATACATCCTTCGATTTCCAAATGTTTGGCATTGAGCGTTCCTGATGAAGGTAAATCCAGAAAAGCGCTTCGAACGCATACAATTATTAAACGTGTTGTTTCCAATTTTTTACATCACCGGGTCGATACCTCTGCTTGTGGACTATCAGTCCCCGATGGTATCGTCAGCTCAGTAGTCATTACTTCGGTGCTGACATGATTTATAACAAACTTTTCTAAATTTGTCCGTTTATAAATTTTAAAATTATAAAGAAACTAAGGTTTCAACTCCCTCAGGCAAAGTTGACCTTATATGAATTTGGCTATTTGTTTTGGGTGTTTTTGTCATATAGCTCTTCAACTGTTTCGGTACTTATACATCCCTCGGTTTTCAAATGTTTGGCATTGAGCGTTCCTGATGAAGGTAAATCCAGAAAAAAAGCGCTTCGGGCGCATGTAATTATTAAACGTGTTGTTTCCAATTTTTTACATCACTGGGTCGATACCTCTGCTGGTGGACTATCAGTCCCCGAGGGTATCGTCAGCTCAGTAGTCAGTACTTCGGTACTGACATGATTTATAACAAACTTTTCTAAATTTGTTCGTTTATAGATTTTAAAAGTTTAAAAGCTGTATGAGTAAATGAATATTGACGGTCCGAGTTGACCTATTAACGTCGAACAAGCCTTTTTTCAGTGACGTTATTTATCTTAGTAGAGGGCTATATTAAACTTTATTTTAATGTTCATTATTATTTTAGATAACAATAGGATACATATATATAAATATTAATATGAAAGGATAATATATAATTTAAAACTTTATTTTTATGTACGTGTGATTTCAATATTTTAAATTATTTAGATGTCCGACCGACATATGGCATCCGACGTTGTGTTGGCGTTGTGTAATAATGTATAAGGTCGCGATCAAAAATCAAGGGTATGTAGACATCTTTCTATAACGTCAGAATGACGTTTGTCAGCCGACTTTGAATTCAGGTCGGCGATGTTACGACCTATTTTCAACCAAACATCAACGTTTGTACAACATCGGGTGCCTGCTAGGGGTAGTTTTAAACTTTAAAAAACAATCTTTTATTTTACACAAACTAGAACATGATCTGTTTTCAAATGTGAGCTCATGACTCTTTCGTTGGAATCATAGATAATGGACATTATTGTTCCTTATGCATTCATTCAAAAGTTTCCTTTACTAAAAAAATAAAAACATTCAAACTTCAAAATCTATACGTTTTTTAAATACAGTTTTGCAATTCTAATTTAGGTTAATGTTAAATACCAAACTTCAAACTTTAGAAGATCATTTTCATGGTCTGTCAGTTTTCTATTGAAAAATATCAGGTATCCTGTCTAAATTTTTGATTTAAAATACAACAAGTTATTATAAATCAGTCGCAATGTAAGGTACAGCATACACTTATAAATTTTGGGGTTTGTCAAAATGAATCACAAAATATCATTTTAAAGTTCAAATGCTGCATCTGTTGTGTTTGAATGGAAGTAATATCAAATAACATTTCACTACAATGATGAATATGGGATGATACTGAACAATGGACACTCTGTACTTTCAAGTCAATAACTTATAATGGATAACATAAAGCATTCGTTTCATCATCTTTGTCTCGTTTAACTCTGGATCAAGTAGTTTCAGGTAAGCATATTTAGTTTACTAAACATGGTTATTCTACGTTTTATCTATCTTAAAAACCTAAGTTAAACTGGGGTTTTTCGGAAAGAAAAACGGGCGGACGGCTTCCAATAGTTTCCCTACAATAACTTATGAACCGTTCAACCATTGATTTTCAAATTTTGATGTGTTAATATTAATGACAAAATTGAGGTCAAATTCAATGTAGAAGATTTTTACTTTTACAGTTCAGTAGTTACCGTATGTCCCTTGATCTATTGGAAACTGGCGGCTGCCAACAGCGTCCGTACATTGGCTTATGAACCGTTCAACCAATGCTTTTCAAATTGTAATGTTTATACTGATGACAAAATGGAGTTTAAGTTCAATATATACGATTTAGGTTTTTTACCGTTCAGGAGTATGGTCCTTGAATTATTAGAAACTGGCACTTTATTTCGTTTCCGTTCAAAAACTTATGATACAATTTCTATCATAAGTATTTATGAATAAAAGACGACAGTATTTATCCGATGTTCAAATTTTGTAAAAACGACTGTATATATGACCTTTTTGCCAGTAGACTGTTACTACTAAAATCCAGTACTGTATCTGTGATCACAGGTATGTCTGTATCCCTGTTGGCAAACTTTGGTCATTTCTTATCCATAGTTTGTTTTCTGATTTTGACTACTGTAGTTTTAAACACATTTTAAAAAGAAAATTCATTTATTTTACACAAAATAGAACATGATCTGTTTTCAACATGCAAGGTCATTACTCCTTTGTTTGGATTATAAATAATGAACATTATCGTTCCGTATGCATTCATTCCAAAGTTTACTTAAATAAAAAATACTGAACACGATTTTTAAATCATCTTTTAAAGTTTAAATTCAGTACCTTAACTCGAATTGTTAAACTACGATTTTACAATTCTTATTAGGGTCAATGTTAAAAAAAAGACTTTAAGTTTTAGTTCAAATATCATTTGCATGGTCTGTTAGTTTTCTATTGAAAAATATCAGGTATCTTGTTTAAATGTTTATTTTAAATACAACAAGTTATTTAAAATATGTCACAATATAAGGTACACATATATACATAAAACAATTATAAACATTGGGGTGTGTTGTGTCCAAATGAATCACAACTATCACTTTCAAGTTCAAATGCAGTATCCGTTGTGTTAAAATGGAAGTTATATCAAATAAAATTTCACATAATGACGAATATGTGATGAAATTGCACAATACACACTCTGTACTTTCAAGCCAATAACTCAAAATGGACAACATATAGCATTTATTTCATCATCTTTGTTTTATTTACATTTGTAAATGGATCAAGTAGTTTCAGGTTAGCAAACTTAGTTTAGTAAATATTGTCATCCTACGTTTTACCAATCTTAAAAAAAATAATGTTAATATCTTTGAAATGTAACCACAAACAAAATACAATATTACGATTTCATTAAATATCTTAAATCAATCTTGAAAAATTTATTTGATTGTAAATGTCCTCAGGTTAGTCTCAAATGTGTCGAAACCAAGTAAAGACAATTAAACTCTTTGCAATTTATTCAAATATTGTTTAAAAATTCTACCATTAAATAACAAAGCAGGATTACCGTTGTCACTTGCAAGATGTGAATCGTTTATTCTTTAAGAAAGAAAAGGTTGAAAATCACTGATGATTAGAAATACATCAAATTATCACAAAAAGACAGTATTGATCAAATCGTTTATTCTTTAAGAAAGAAAAGGTTGAAAATCACTGATGATTAGAAATACATCAAATTATCACAAAAAGACAGTATTGATCACGTTCATTTTCTAAATCCTATTTGTGATTTTGAGAAAATTGATGTAAAATTTGTTAATAACGAACTTTTCGAATGTGCTAATAAATTGATACTGTTAATATGACTAACAAAAAAAAAAACGATTAATTTTTCTGGCGACGTTATTGATACATTTTTTACTTTGTACCCTTTATATAATTTCTAATACTGACTTTCTTTTCGAAAAACATTTTAAAAAAAAATGAGAAATATCAATGAAAGGAATACAAAGAGTGCAAGTTGTTTTCATAATTTATGTACTTGTATTATAAAATAAAATCAACGTGAAAATCATGATACGTGATCATAAACAAGAATTAAAAATCGTTATTCTTTTGTTAAGATTGATAAAGACAGAACAAAATATGTTTGCTTAATGCATTTAAAAATACAAGACGTGTGTATACATAAAGATCAATACAATTTTTCAAATCGACTCAATGAAAAGATCACAGTTCAACGCTTCTTTTGTTATAATGATAAGAGTTTATTAATACTATGGTAAATAGTAAAGTTTAAAATGTGTATTTCAAACCGGTTTTGTTCGTCATACCTGGCCAATTTTTAAAACGTATATAGAGTCTATTGACAATACTTTTAGGTTATTTGTTATAATAAACCAACAACTTAGTTTGTTGCAAATGAGTTGTCGTTGACAGTTTGAGACTGAGAAACAGTTAATTAAAAAAAAGAAACAATAAATAACATAAATTCATCTGAAGGACTTCATGTTCGAGGTAGGAATTCTAGGTTTCAAATTAAATGCCACACGTGAACATATTTTATGCTATAATGTGTAATTTTGTTCACTATTTCTCTAATGAAATATTTACCTGTCCTATATTTCATATCTTTAGGCCTATATAAACATAAGATGAAAGACCTTTCTTTTTTTTCTACAAATCTCCAGACAGCTCACTCTAGAACGCATGGTTGTAAACAATTGGGAAAAGTAACATATCCAAACGATCCGATTATGTACCGTTCCTCATAATTAATAAGTTCTATGAAGGTCCAGCATGAAGATAGGAGATTATCATCTTTAATGTGTTTATTCTGCGATTGTGAACATGCTTCCACAATAAATCTCTATATTTTTAATACAAGTTTTAACCGTTGCAAACAATTAATTTTTCTTTATGTTTTTTGTGAGGATCTCAAGTTAGATTAGTAAATGCTAATTGAGTCATCTTCTGTAAATAAAGTCATTATTATTAAAATGTATTGTTTATTATTGTTATACACATGCAATATCAAATAAAAAGAAAAAAAATAAAATAACATTTTTGATGCTGATTACATAATCCATTAAAAAAAAAAGAAGGAAAATAACATTTTTGGTGCTAATTATAGAATACCAAATAGAAAAAAAAAACAGTGCTGATGTTAAATCGTTAAGTGAATTTTGTCATCGTCTGTTTGTTATCTATTTATTGATAAATAATAAATATAAGACATTGTGAGCACTAGAAGTGTTATATCTCAAGTATTGTACATCAAATAATTTCAACATTGTATTTGATGCTTCTATTATTAATATATAATTTGTCTGATGTGGACATGTATGTTTAGAATTAAGGACATCTGTCTTCTTGATTATAATAACTTGAAGATATATTTACTAGGAAATGAAAATATAACAAACATCTTGACACTGACCAACCGTGCATCAATAATATACAATATTATAAAACCAAAGATTGGATTATTAAGCATTGTAATGCACAGTTTCTGGTCAATTTATTAACCTTAGATTTGTTTAATGTTTATCTTTTTAGATGGCATAGATTATAAATGAAAAATAAAAAATCATGGACATATTCATCCTCCTGACTTTCCTTCAGGTATGTATGATTTAAATCTGACACCTCTGTTTTCGTTTCTGTGTCTCCTTCTTGTTTCGGAATAAGGAAATTTACCATACAGTTGTCACATCAAAATTAAATTTCGTACATATGTTCAGTTTAACGTAGTAGAAACTAACAAAAAAGATGTGGGATAATCCATCGGTGACACAAAATCAGTACATGCACAGCAAAAAAAAAAACAACGCCGTTATTGCTGTTCGTCATCTCAAAGTCACAGTAAGGCCTTTTACAAGGAGCAAAACCACTCTTATTTCACTGCAAGATTAAGACGCCACTAGCACAAGTTTGAATGGAATCTTTGCAAACTGACGATCACGCCACAACTTTAAATTGAAGAACAAAGCTATGGAGTAATATCTATAAAATAAATCTGGCAAAGAAATCAAACATGTACTGTCATACTGAAGCTTGCATAAAAACATTATAAGCGTTTAAACAATAACGGGGCACATCGAAATATCTGTTAGATAACATATGTGCAAGGCGAATAATTCTGATAGACTATGTAAGATGTATGTTATTACACCAAATGGCCTTAAATGGTCGTACACATTTTGAATCATATTCCAAATAACGATTCTACCCCGATTTAATGGTTCCCTAATGACAGAAATGTAAAGTTTGAAACCAATACATCTCAGTATTACATTTACTTTTCAGTATTTAACCATCAAATCTTTTAACTTTAGTTCATATGTCCGTTATGTTGTTTTGCATGGTTCATTCAATGCGAATATATGACTGTGCGAGCACGGCATTTCGTCCTATGCATATATACCCGTGTTCACAAACAGTCTCAAATTATCAGGGATTGTTGCTTGGTTTACGAGCAGATATTTCTTTACACCACCAGTGCGTCACAGATTCTCCTCCCGGAATTGTATTGTCCGTATCAAATTACAATGTATCTATAACAAGTAATTGAACTTTCAGCAGTGTTAGGCCACAAAAATGTTCCAAGCTTTACACTAGGCCTGATCATATACATATCAAAAGATTTTACTTATTGAAAGATTTCACTAATACTATTTCACTAACTTAGGACCAACACGATATTGTCAAATGACGTTATTGTAATGTAACTTCAGTTGCATTGTTTTCTGAACAACCACTCAAGAACACCGTTCAAAATCAAATGGTATTCAACTGGATTGAGTCAATTAAATTGTCCAATTCAATTTATTTGTGGCCATCACATCATCAGACATAAGTTTTTATGGTAATCTATTCCGTCGTGATCGTCCTTTATCTTTAGTTGCTTTAACTGAAATGAAACGAGGTTTAACAACAACAACAACAACAACAACAAAGAAAGAAATCTGATCCTTGAATTTCAGATGAACTCCAAGAAATTTCACAGTCATATTCAGTAGCGAATATATTATCTTCTATACATTTCAGATATGTGTCTAGGTCAATTTTCTTAACACTTCCACTGTGAGAATAATGATTCAAAAGAAAATTATGTAAGAGTTGAAAAGGCTGCAAATGAAAGGCAACAATAGTTTACCGATGTTCATTCTCTAAAGTCAGTCATTCTTCATCGTAACTCGGTTGCGTTTGCTTTAATTGTCTGTATATAACATATTAAACTTCTCAAAACACTAAGGCTTTTTTCTACCCCCGGATCATCTTGCCTTATCTGACATTAACGGTACTCAATCTTGTGCACCAGATGCGCATTTCGTGGAAACCCGTCTTTTTCGTGATAATCGAGTCTTACTGGTGAGTCTTAATTAGACTAAACGCGTGTCTGCGTACACACTACTAAGGCTGGTGTTTTTTGGTGAGTTTCTTTACGTGCTTACAAACCATCGCCTATGTGCGTCTGTGTTGACAAAATACAATGTTGATAGAATACTTGCTTAAATAATTGATGAATATGCATTTATCTTTTTGTAGATATTATCCCTAAATGACGCATACAACTTTACCTGTCCATCATCGGCACACTGGAATATTCGGGCAAAATCCATGTGTAGGTCCCAACAAAATTATACTTGCTTATTTGACGTAACTTTTAGAGTAAATGTATACAGAGAAAGATGTAACAGACCTAGAATTTTAGGTCCTGGTATGTATTTTTAAATATTTTAATTTTGTCTCGTTAATGACAGCATATACATTTTTTTTAGCTTCATATGATGGTCCCTGGTGGGCAGTACTAGGGCAAAAATGCCACACATGTGTCACGCATGTACCTAAAAACGCATGTGTCACAGGTGTGTCACATGCGTAATACACATGTTTCTTGCCACGCATGTGAATCATGCGTGGTACACATGCGTTCACATGCGTTACACACGCATGTGAATCGCATGTGTCAGAAAAACACCTGTGTCACGCATGTGTTGGAAAACGTGTGTGACACATGCGATATTTGCAGGTGTAACACATGTATAGTCAAACGCATGTGTAACGCATGTGTTACACAGGCAAATTTTGTTGATGTGAATTCAAGTTAAATTTTTCACGTGAATTTTACGTTAAACTTTTCATGTGAAATTCACATGAAAAAAAGTTAATTGTGTCCAAGTTGAAAAAAATTAACATCAAAATTAAAACTTGTTTATTAACATCTAATACCTTGTAAGACATATATTCCATTGAAAATCTTATTTTACTTTTAAAAAATTTATTTTCACACGAAACCCCCCTTTTTTAGAATGATCAATGCATTTAAATGGGGAAATATAATTGGAACCCCCCTTTTATCCTGTGTTGGGATGCTCCCCCTTTTAAAAATGGCTGGATCAGCCACTGATTATCCTTAATTGTCACCATAAAAAATGGTATTTTATTCAATCTGCTTAGAAAAATAATCGCAGGAAAAAAAAGGCAAAGTAAAAATAAAGTTGCAATAATTGTCAGATATGGGTCCAGGATCCTGAAAAAAAGTGAGACTAGACTTGTAAAAAGTCTCTCTCTATATATAATTCCTAAAGGGAGTAGGCCAGGGGATTCTGTGAATCATCCCCCTTCCCCCATAAAATCTTCTTCTTATTTGAACAATTAAAAGTTTAATCTTTAAACATTTATTTTAATTAAGATTTTCATTGGTACTTCTTTTAATACATATACACAGGTAAAAGAAGTATGCGTTTATATTGGGAGAATTTGGTGTTAATGGCAGATCTTTTGATCTTCACCACTTTGAAAAAAAATGATTTAGAACTTGGAATATCTAGATATGTTGTGTTGTGTTTTTGTTATTATTGTTTGAATAACTTTCTCAAAGGTGTGTTACAATAACCTCATACATCTCTTTTTATTCCTATGTATCTGCCAACTATCTTGGACAAAAGACAGACAGATACACCCAGTAGATATATTTAAGTCTTAAGTGCTTCATACAGTTATGGAACTAAATTATACATTTGCATATTTTATTTAGTATTTTCTTATTTGTAACCCTTGTGTTACAAAAATGACTGATTGTATGTAACATTGACATTGGATTGTACAAGTGAAAATTTAAAAATTACCTTTTGGTAGTTCAAACAAACGTGACCAATTAACATTGTCAATACTTGATTGTTGACCATTCTGATTATCTGTCCAAGTACAAAACTATGCTAACAAGATAATACACATGAGCATATAGAAAGTACTTGAAAAGTTTCAGAGTGTTTGGGGTAGTCTGTCCTGTTCAATACGGCTCATAAGATAAAGGGGAAAGCAACACTGTTATCGTGTTTAAATCACGACAAACAATAGTCACTACATACATGTCCCTTTAATTTTAAGGCTTTCACAATGTACAGAATAATATACCATTATAACTTTATCATACATTTCTTCATCTTTGGTGTGGAATAAAAGCAAAGGACATACTTACCTGCTTATATTTTACTTGTGTTTCAAGCAAGCATTTGGTGGGTTGAGAGGGGTTTACTGTAACGGCGGTTATAAACCTACCACCACCCAAGTGCCACCACATCAGTGTCCTGCATGCACTTGCCCGCAGGCGGTGTCAAAAGTTACATGTGCTTGTGTTCTTTCAAAGTTCATAAAATGTGGAACAAATGTCCTCAATTTCTCTATTCTATTTTTAAGGGGAACATAAATATCAATCAGTGTTGGAGCTGGGACTATTGTAAAATAGTCTCGATAATAGTCCCAGGTTGGAGGCATTAATGTCATTAATACCATTGTGAGGGTACTACTGGAAAGAAGTTGTTTAAGAATACATCAACGAAGGATTTGTTTATTGGATCAACGGTGATAACATTTTAAAACTGTGATACCCAAACAACCTTGGTATGAAAAACTGGACAGAAATCTTCAGTAACCGTTGTGCTTAACATTACACAAAAACTAAAGATTGTGCCATTGACGGATCCAGAAATTTTCATAAGGGGTCCCACTGACTGCTAAAGAGGGGGCCTCCCTAGTCATGCATCAGTGATTCCCGATATAATAGATCAAATTTTTCCCACAAAAAGGGGAGGGGCAGGGTGCTCTAAATCCGCCTTTATGTGCAACACGAACCTCCAAAATAGATGGGTGAACTCTGACAAGTATTGTGAATGATAAAGTTAGGAACTTCCTGCTAGGTTTGAGTATACATGTAATTGCCAAATTAAGTAAGTAAAACTTTGATTCGCCATATTGGCAAACATGTGAAGATAAGATCTGGTGAGCTTTTCGTCGAATATCATGAGGAGAAAGTGTTAAAAATATTTGCATAGTTCATGAGTTGAAAACTATAAAACAAAATATATTGTTTAACCTTGGACAAAAAGATCAAGTCCAAAACTAGCTGTTATGTGTGTAGGCTAGCTTAAATTTGAAGAGTATGCAATTCTAAATCAAGGAGGCGGTAGGCAATTTCCTAATTATATTACAAAAGAACTTGTCACAGATTCTTAACTAAACGTCTATCAGATAAGTAAAATTTCTAATTCACTAGTTGACATCTGTTGGACATAGATACTCAAATTGCAGAATCTTATTAGTAATAATAAAAAATCAGTGTTTTCTGTGACATCATTTTGAAAAATATATGTTTATATTTTATTCATTACACTCTAACTGTTTAACATTTAATTCTTCTCTGATTAGAGTAATTATCGTTTGTCAATTTTCCAAACTTCCCATGCCCCCCTCAGCAGAGTTATTTAATTCTGAATGGAACAAAATGTGAATGAGTTATAAATAATATATAAATGATTGAATATTCTTTATTTAGTTTTTCTTTGTTCTCAATTCTTCCAGAGACATGTATATGCTCTGAGAATAATGTCTTTGCATGATTCTTCATAATTAAGTATACTCAATTATTCTCTATGATCCTTCTTCTATTTTTTTGCTTTTCAACTATCTATATATATTTTTGTGTCCTTATTTAAATCCCCATTCTTGATTCCAGACTAACTCTCATATATTATACATAAATGTACGAAAGCTTGGCACGCCGAATACGGAAACCCGGAAATCTTTTCACCGTTGCCGTTTTTATACTATGACGCAAAATCCATGGACGCTCGTCTGCTGCTGAATTCATGTTTTACTGTTTAAAAAGAATGGACAAAGATAGTCAGATAGTTGATACAAAGACCTTTGATTTTTCAAACTGATGGATCAAAAAGTTATTATAAACAGATATATTGAAATGGGTTAGTAACTTACACTGTAGATTAACTGAATCCGGGGAACGAAGCAATACATTAGAAAGTCAACGCAACGAAAGTGTTTCGTTTTGATGGATTACGTACCAACTTATTGTACTTGGAAAGCGCAATGAAATGTAAATATAATCATGCACATTTATAGTAAGATGCTAGTGCTATACTTTTCACGAAAAACCATTTGACTTTATCCATGTCATGCATGTAAACCCGAAAATCGGTCAAAGATTGGCAAAAACGGAAGCAAGTCAACTAGCCCCATTGCCATTGGCAAAACGCCCCATTATTTTAAAATCGCTCCACTCTTGTTTAGGGAGCTACCATTTGATATTTATGGGAGAGTGGGCTTTGACGGAATTTGAAAAAATGCGGGACAGGAGTTTTGAGTAAAGAAATATAAGCCAGGACCGAAAAGAGTGAATAATAAACTGTCAGGACAGATATTATAATTAAAAAAAAATTGCAGGATAACATTTTCATCCTAGCCTAGTGGGGCTAGACTAGTAGTTTGTGGTGCCGAACCCACCTCCTAACCTGGTACCTGTATATTGATGTGAAAAGGGCTTAACTCGTCAGATCTATACAAAGTAGAAAGACATCTTACAAAACCACACACAAGACGTGGTGGGTATTTATACATCCCCACAATTAAAAAGACTCCAAGTTCAGATCTGAGAGTACTCCCAGTTACTAACACCTAGTTCAAAGCCAAAAACAAAGTACAAATGTATTTACCACCAAACCTTGCCTGGTTTAGTCCATTTCTCAGATACTACCTTATATAAAATAGTCCAACTTTTGGTGTAATTTAAACGACTTTGAATAACTTAAAATTTCAAAGTATCATGATTAGTAATAACTTAATCCCCAAAGATTGGCATTATAAATCATGACAGATTCAGAGATACTGTAATATATACATATGATCACTTTTGTACGTCCCTTCATTCAAGGGTCATATGGAATTTATATGATGGATTAGAACATTAATAAAATGATTAAATACTTTTTTGTAGTCATTTTGTTTTCAGGGAAAGTTTGTTGGTCTAGTTTTAAAAGATCAAACCAAGCCAATTTTGCCAGATCAAAATAATAAAGGCAATTTTGGCAGATACATTGTATTCTAACTTCATCTTATTAAACATTATTTATTTTAGCTTTTTCAACGAAAGTACAATTACTTTGAGAAGTAGGAGAAGCTAAGCAACAGGACAGAATTCATTTGCGGCATTGCTTTTTAGATTATATAGTGGAGTCATAGATCGTCCTATTGATTTATGTGCATATGAGGAGTAGTAGTCAATGAATAATTTTGTGATGAGAGGTATGTTATGAAAATGATAACTATGTTTGAATAATTTTTTCTTGTCAGACTCTGTACATGCAGTTTCGGATATTTTTTTAAAAGTTTGAGGTCATAGAGTTTAAAGTTTGATTCTTGTAATGTTGTGGGCAAGTTCGAAAATTATCCATGTTAGAAGTGACAAATTTAACTTTTTTACAGGTCATTTTTATAGAAAATTGCATTCAAAGCTCTCTTAATCGCTAGTTCTTTTTTGTCTAGCCATAACAGTTATGAAGCTGTGGCTTAGACATGCTGTTTTCAATAGAGGCATAGTCGTAAAAAATTTGTTGATATTCATGATGAGGTCAGTTTAAGGAAACCAAGAAATAAAACCTTTGCACCTTTTGTTTGCGGTATACCATCTTTTCCGCAAGTTCATTGTTTTCTGTTTAGTATTAAATTTATAATTAACATTCATTTATTACATCGGTGATCCGTTTATTTAGCAATCGCCAATGGCAGTCAGCAGGGTTTAGGAACATTTGTTGTTCGACTTGTTAGTCAAATGCGTTTTGTTAAAATATACTTTTTCACTTTTTTGGTCTTTTGGAAAATGTTGTTTGTGCTGTATTTAGACCCCTCTAACAAGAAATTTGTTTTGCATGCACACGTATAAAAATTGCGGTTTGTTATCCAAGGCAATCATAGGTTTGAACGTTGTTTTCAATTTAGACTTGTTTATATTTTTTCGTTTGGGCTTGTATTATATTTGCCTTCTGGTTTATATGATCCGTTCATCGTATTTTGGCTCCTCAAAATTCAAGAGTCTATCCTAAATTGAGGTAAATTTTATGGCTTTCCAAATACCGTTTCGATTCCTTACATCACTGAAAGGTATAAATAAAATGTACTTCTAGAATTTTATGTATGACATCATGAGTATGCATATGACGTCGCATTGTTTAGTTGCTAAAGACAATGCAACAGTTTCACGGACTTTTTCATTTATTTCATTTTACGCCAAAATATTTGTTAAATGGTATTTATTTTAATATGCTGCATTAGAAAGTAGATAACTGTATTGTATTTTAAGCATGGCCTGCGTTAAACTTGATTTTACCATAGGCGGCTCCAGGGGGGGGAGGGGCGGCCCTCCTTTTGTGGGAAAAATTTGGTTGATTATATAGGGAATCACTGAAGAATGACTGAGGAGTTGACTATTGATAGTGACTGATAATGGACTGGAGTAACCTAGGGTCCAATGACTCCATGCCTGACAGTCCATGTGTACATGTATGTCAACAGCCAATTCTAAGTAACCTTAAAGATATATATACAAAAGATAAAAATAATAGTATGACCATCTATGAGAGACTTATATGTCACTGTTGTCACACAGTGTTGTGTGGCTTCATTAGTGATTAGAGACTAATCAGATTATCCTTTATTTTAAGTTCAAATATAATGTACATGTACTCAATGATTATGACTTGCCTTCATTTAACTAGTAATAATTATGATGCAGGATCCAACAGAAGTATATTTTTTTACCTACATTTTATTCATCAGTCTCACTGATTTATTAAGTACCTTGTAAATGTATATGGATATATGTATGAATTTAGTTGTGATAATTAGTTTTGAGTCTTGCACATATATACATCATTGTACATTGTCATAGAAGTTAAAATTACTTTGATGCTGTCAGACAATGACGAGTGTTTCGAACATTGCTTCATAATGTTGATCAGATTACCTTATTAAATGAATAAATTGTTATTGTCACAGATTGAAATTTTTAGTATTTTATAAATAAGGTCTTACAATGTATGGTAGGATTGTCAATGAGAAAACATTCCATTAGTCAAAGAGAATGTAAAAAATTTAAGGTCACTGTATGACCTTCAACAATGAACAAAACCATACTATATAGTCAGCTGTAAAAGATCCTTACAAAGTGAGCAACAATCCAATCCAGAAAACTAGTGATGTTCCAATTACCATGTGCAGTATTGGTTATAATATAAACATATCACTTGTTTTCTCTCTCTTTACCAAGGGATAACTTTCCCAATTTATTCTAATTGGAAAGCAGACTGCAGCAGGTTCAGATTTTATATGATAATCACAGGAATTTTAATTTTCAGAATTAGCTCCTGAGATGTAAGTGGAAGGGAAGCTATATACATTATATGTTTTAATGAAATTAACAACAGGATTAGATATTGAGGAGATCCTTTAGCTACAGTATATATAAATGTAACTGGTATGTATTTGTTACAGTATTTAATTTCCAAATGGTATAACAAAAATACTGAATTCCAAGGCAATTTCAAAAAAATCGTAAGGGTTCCGCAGAACCCAGTGTCTCGCCTACTTTTGCTGTTAATTGCAGGCTCAACAAAAATGAGAAAAGAAATTAATAAAAATATTCCTTTCGATACTATCTTTTGATTGTAAGAAGCTTCTGTCCAAGTTTGATAAAAATCCAGGATGGTTTATGAATCAAATAAATGTTTTAAATCTTTTACTGCAGACTGTATGTAATGTTAACTGGAAGAAAGACTAAGTCCATTTATAAGTAAAGTACGGATGAACAGGTACACAATTTTAACAAAATTTCCTTCTAGATACTAGCTTTTCATCAGAAATAAGCTTCTGTCCAAGTTTGGTAAACATCCAGGATAGTTTAAGAAAGTTATTAAAATTTTAAAAACTTTAACCACAGAGTGAATGTAATGTTTCCTGGCATAAAAACTAAGTCCATTAATAAGTAAAATACGGAAAAACAGGATTTTTTTTACAAAATTTACTTCTGGATACTTTCTTATGATCATAAACAAGCTTCTGTCCAAGTTTGGTAGAAATCCCGGATAGTTTAAGAAAGGAAGGGAAGTCAATGGTTGTAGCTGCCGGATTTTAACATAAAAAAGTGCTTTTTTTAGTTATTGCCCTTATACTTTGAATAGACAAAATATGTGCAATAAAGGGGACATTGGAACTCTGTACTTCTATTATAATTAATATATGTATATACAAACAACTGCAACATTACCAAAAAGTTTCAGAACAATTTGATTTTCATCTGAAATGTTTACAAATTCCAGCTTTCATAGCAAATTTCAACCAAAATTAACCTCCACAGCAGAGGTAATAAAAAAGTAGTGCAGATAAACCATTTGCAGAGCATTTGGAGTCTTGTTTATACCCCTATAGAAGATAAATCACAAATTTTGTAACTAGATGTTTACAGAATGCATAGAGCTATAGACATACCATTTTTTGCTCACCTGGTCCAATAGGGCCAAGTGAGCTTTTCTCATCACTTGGCGTCTGCCGTCGTCCGTTAACTTTTACAAAAATCTTCTCTGAAACTATTGGGCCAAATAAAACCAAACTTGGCCTAAATCATCCTTAGGATATCTAGTTTAAAAAATGTATCCGTTGACCCTGGCCATCAACCAAGATGGCCAAAATTGCTAAAAATAGAACATGGGGGTAAAATGCAGTTTTTGGCTTCTATCTTTGAAACCAAAGCATTAAGAGCATATCTGACATGGGGTAAAAATGTTCATCAGGTGAATATCTATCTCTGTTGAATTTTCAGACGCATCAGACAACCCATTGTTGGGTTGCTGCCCATGAATTGGTAATTTTAAGAAATTTTATTTCAAATTTTATACGACCGCAAAAAATTATTGGTATCACGTTGTCGTCGTACGAAGACACTTGGTTTCCGGACAATAACTTTAGTATTAGTAAATAGAAATCTATGAAATTTAAACATAAGGTTTATAACCACAAAAGGAAGGTTGGGATTGCTTTTGGGGGTTATGGTCCCAACAGTTTAGGAATTAGGGGCGCAAATAAGCATTTTTCTAGTTTCATGACAATAACTTGTGGAACAGTGTATGGATCTCTCTGAAATTATACTACAAGTTTCCATACCACAAAGGGATGGTTAGGATTGGCTTTGGGGGGTTATGGCTCAAACCATTTAGGAATTGGGGGCAAAAAAGTGAGAAAAAACAAGGGTGTCCTGGTTAATGGACAATTACTTAAGTACAAATTACAGTGTAAGGGAGGTAATTCAAATACAACTTGGAAATTTGAATTGAAATTATGACCATAACTGAGGGAAAGATTGGTTTTTTTTGGAAAAGGGGGGGGGGGGGGCAATTTTTTCTCCTCAAGATTTCAGAAATCTTAATAAAAAAGAAAATCCTTCAATTTTTTTTTTTGAAAAAAAGGGGGGGGGGGGGGGTCAATTCGCAACAACATAGTGTATTGCACAAAAGCAAAATTTTGAATATAAATTCAAATTATATAACCAATTCTAAGTTCTTTGACAACAGTTATTCTGTGTCAGAAACCTATTATGTGTCAAATATTGAATTACAATCCAAATTCAGACCTGTATCAAGCGCGAATATTGTGTCCATTTTTGCCCCAACTGTTCAGGGTTGGACCTCTATGGTCGTATCCAGCTGCGCTCGGAAAGCAATTTATTGGTTATTATCTTGAACATTATAATAGAAATAAACTGTAAACAGCAATAATGTTCAGCAAAATAAGATTCACAAACAAGTCAACAGGATCAAAATGGTCAATTGACCCCATAAGGAGTTATTGCACTTTAAAGTCAAATTTAACAATTTTTTGTAAATTTTTGTAATCTTTTACAAAAGTCTTCTCCTGAAACAACTGAGACAATTTTAACCAAACTTGGCCATAATAAGCATTTGGGTATCTAGTTTAAAAATAGAACATAGGGGGGAAAATGCAGTTTTTGACTTATATCTTTGAAACTAAAGCAAAAGTATATCGGTTGCATTATTTCATGCATCAATTGTAAAATAAAAAAAATATCAGGTGAGCGACACAGGCTCCTTGGAGCTTTTAGTTGGTATTGTAATTTAAATGAGGTTAAGACATGTAAGAAAGGGGCTTGAAAAATGAGGAATTGTGTTTCTACAAGCACTTAGTAATCTAGATATATAATACTAAAATAACAAGGTCCAATTTGTGAGCCGGCATGACATAAAAATGACGATTCAAAGAATTCAACTTTATATATAACTTATTTATATAGGACAATGGTGTTGATTAAAAATAACATCATTCCAGGCCCATTTGTTTTCCACATAATTATTACTACAGATAATTACCAAGTTCTGGGTCGAAGGGTTCAAAAAGAAAGATTTTGAAAGCAGAGAAAACTGTGCACCTAATGACCAGCATGACATTATTAGATGACAAAACGAAAAATCTTACAATTCAGGCTAAAAATAAGGCTAAGGTACTTTGCTTCAGTCACGACCCCATGATGTCCCGGGAGTATTCTAGTATATATTATATATACAGGTAATGTGTAGTACACATGCACGAATAGAGTTATTTTTCATTATTACGGTAATTTATGTTGATAAAAATGAGAATATGTAGTATTATTGGCAATGAGACAACTATCCACCAGAGTCCAAATGACTGAATGTTAGCAACTTTAGATCACTGTATGAACAGCTTTCAACAATGAGCAAAACTGATACTGCATCTAGCAAGCTATAAAAGGTCCTGAAATGACAGATGTTAAACAACTCTAATTTACGTAAAAGACATTAAACGAAAAATAAATATGATAAACAACAACTATTATATTCCACTCCAGTTGTTCACACGATATATATATATATATGTAAGTTTGGTTAATCATTGGAGATTAAATTGATGTTATCATTTTTTGCCTGATTGGTAAGCCAATATTTGATGGATGTTTTACAAAAAATATATGCTGTTTTTGTCTCGCTTGGCGGAGTCAAAAAGCGAGGCATAAGTATGCTGTTTCTGGCGTTGGTGACGACAGCGGCGTCAACAATGTATTAGTTTGTGATTAGGTCTAGTTTATAGTGAACCACGAGTGGTAAGTCGATGATATTTTGTATGCAATTGTATTAGTATTGGCACATCTCATTACCATGGAGATTATTTGGTCCCGCCCCCTCAGTTATGGTTTATTGACTTAATTTGAAATTCTTGCTTAGTCTTCATGTATTAGTTTGTGATTAGGTCAGTTTATGGAAAACCACTAGTGGTAAGTTAATTATGATTGGCATGCAGTTGTATAAGCATTGGCATATCTCATTTCCATGGAGATTATTTTGCCCCGCCCTCTGAGTCATGGTCTATTGACTTTTAAATTTTTGCTTAGTTTTCATGTATTAGTTTGTGACTAGGTCAGTTTATGGGGAACCACTAGTGGTAAGTTCATGATAATTGGTATGCAGTTGAATACACATTGGCATATCTCATTTCCATGAAGATTATTTGGCCCTGCCCCCTCAGTCATGGTCTATTGACTTTGAAACTTTTGCTTAGTTTTCATGTATTAGTTTGTGATTAGGTCGGCTTATGGGAAACCACTAGTGGTAAGTCAATGATGTTTGGTAAGCAGTTGTATTAGCATTGGCAATTCTCATTACCATGGAAATTATTTGACCCCGCCCCCTCAGTTATCGTTTATTGACTTTAAAATTTTCTTAGTTTACATGTATTAGGTTGTGTTTAGGTTTTTTAAAAGGAACTACTTATGATAAGTCAATGGTATTTGGTATGTGTTGTATTAGCATTGGCACATGGAGATTGTTTAGCCATGTACCTTTAGTCATAGTTCATTGACTTTGAATATTTGTAAATCTTACATGTTAAAGTGTTGCTATTTTAATTTCAACATTTGTATTATCGAAATTACTAAAAAGCAAGACATATCTCTGTGATTACAGTTTATATTTTTTTTATTACAGCAACTGTATTCCAAGAGTCTGATGGCTGATAATGTATTACAGGATTTTATCATTCAAGCAACATCTTAGAAGGATAAGTGCAAATGTATGAAGGAAGCCTTGGGTACAAATAGAAATTACAGCAATTACATGCAGGAGAGAACTCTTAAACATTATTAACAGACATGTCGTCATTATATGGGAGTGGTATATTTAAGAAATCTAAAACACATGAAATAAAATATTGTGTATATTATTTCAACCACAAGTACTCTCAGAATATAATACAATTCAAATTCAAATTATTGTGTCAACATGACAATTATAGTCTAAAAATGGAAAATGCATGTTTTAAACTGAATTTTATATAAATATTTGAAATAACAAGAATTTTTAGTCTATTGTGCAGCCAAACTTTGAGATCTTCTAATGGTATATGCCTGTTGTTGGTCAACATTTGTTTTCTTTTTTCCTAAACCTTATTAAGATTGGTGTTGAAATGAAAAAAAAACTGAAATACATATATGAAATAAGAAGGAAATGGTTGTAAATAACAGCAAGACTTTCAATATGGTATATGTCATGATCTACTTAATTAACCAGAGTCTATACCAATCAAAGAGCTTCCATCAACACCAAATTCTTTAAATATTTTTTTTAATTAGGATGAGACTTTAGACAACCACTGAAAAGGTTCCTGGCTTGAAACAGGCACATGAATATGTGGCAGGGTGAACTACTTTTTTCCTCAAAACTTTCAAAAGAAAAATTGGCATCTTTTGCAAGTAAGACAATTTCCACAATATGATTGCATTGTCTCATGACTGATAACCACAAAATGACTTGTACATACATATTAAAAATGAAATACACATCAGTGCATACATATTCTATAAATGAATCACTAATCCTTACATCACTTTTAAAAAAAAGTATGGAGACTTGACCATAACCGAAAAAATTCTAGGAGTGAACAAAGGTGACCTGGATATTTGCTTGCCTTCTTTGTTTTATTGCATCCTATTTCTTGCATTGGAGATATTGTGAGTTTGGAGATAGATTAATATTTTTATGCCCCCGCCGTAGCGGTGGGGGCATTAAGTTTTACCCTTGTCCGTCTGTACGTACGTACGTCCGTCCGTACGTCCCAAAATTGGTTTCCGTTCTCCAACTTGAGTTTGCCTCAATTAAATGTTATGAAACTTATACACAATGCTTATTACCACAAAACACAGATCAAGTTTGAATTTTGGTGCTGTCACTTTAACCGTTCTAGAGTTATGCCCCTTTACAAATGGAAAAATTGCAAAATATTTAGTTTCTGTTCTCTAACTTAAGTTTGCCTCAACCAAATGATATGAAACTTATTCGAAATGCTTATTACCACAAAAAACAGATCAAGTTTGAATTTTGGTGGCATCACTTTAACGGTTCTAGAGTTATGCCCTCTTATAAATGGAAAAATTTCAAAATTTTTAGTTTCCGTTGTCTAACTTAAGTTTGCCTCAACCAAATGTTATGAAACTTATACACAATGCTTATTAACACAAAATACAGATCAAGTTTGAATTTTGGTGGTGTCACTTTTACTGTTCTAGAGTAATGCCCCTTTATAAATGGAAAAATTGCAAAATTTTTATTTTCTTCTAAATATCAAGTTATGTTTTAAATTGGAGTTATCTTCCTTTGTCCATGATTATAGTTGAATTAACTACAATCAATGCTTTATACAATACAATGCAATGTTTAATTTTGACTTCCACTGATAAAACACAGATCAAGTTGAATTTGGGTAGTGTCACTTTAACCATTATTGAGTTATGCTCCTTTATAAATCGAAAGATTCCATTCTGTAACTTAAGTTTTCACCAACCAAACATTATGAAACATATACACAATATTCATTACCACAAAACTAAGATCAAGTACAAATTTTTTGTTTCTGTTTTCTAACTTTAGTTTTCCTCAACCAAATGTTATGAAACTTATACACAATGCTTATTACTACATAATACAGATTAAGTACGAAATTTGGTGAGAACACTTTTACCATGCTTGAGTCATGTCATTTTATAAACATAAAAATTGCTGAATTTTTAGTTTCCGTTCTCTAACTTTAGTTTGTCTGAACCAAATGTTATAAAACTTATACACAACCATTCTAGAGTTATGCGTGTTTACAAATAGAAAAATTGCTGAATTTTTAGTTTCTGTTCTCTACTCAAATTAGCCTCAACCAAATGTTATGAGACTTACACACAATGCTTATTACCACAAAACTAAGATCAAGTTCAAATTTGGGTAGCGTCACTTTTACCGTTCTTCAGTTATGTCCCTTTATAACTATATGCTCTGCAAAAGGGGGGGCATCATCTGTGTCCACATGTGGACACTATCCACATTTCAAGAAAGTAAAATATAATGGAAGTATGAACACATAGTCAAGACCAAGAAGAATATTTATATATATCAAAATAGAATGTGTACTAGATTAGCATTAACTTATCTAAAATATGCTCAAATACTGTGAATTTGTGTGATTGATGTTCAATTCACCTTAATTTCATTTTAGAAAAATTAACATGAAAGCTTGATTCACGTTAGTTTCACATGAAAAATTTAACATGAATTTCATGTTAAAGCTCAATTCACATTAATTGCACATGAGTTTCATGTATAAGCTTGTTTGAGGTGAATCGCACAAGAATTTTACGTGAACAAAATTTGCCTGTGTATATATATAGAAAACACATGTATAACGCATGTGTTAGAACACATGTAATTCCCATGAGAACTAAGATACATGTCAACAATCATGGTATTGGACAAATAGGACATTTTGAAAAATATTTAATACAGGCATCATGCCTTTTACATGCAGTAATCACGCATGTATTACAGGTGTATTTCCTTACGCATGTAATTCACATGTGAAACGCATGATCACATGTGTTTATCATGCGTATCACATGTGTTTTTCACACATGTGTCACATGCGTGGCATGAAACGTCTCTTTCACATGCGTTTTGCCAGTGTACATGTAACTAATACTTCCTGAACGTTAATAATTAATGTAGTTTCATATAATAAAACTGTTTGATTTATGACTAAAAAGAATTTGTCTTCCGTAGAATAGCCATTAATATTAACAACGTATTTCATTTAAAATAAAATAACATTGTAGTGAAAGAATAACAATTACATGTACCTGCATTAGGGAAATACAAATCAGCGGAATATAACTTATACTGTAAAACCGTAACCTGATTCATAGACGCATGTTCATTAAGCACTTTCGTTTCTTACATTTGCAGGTTATAAATACGTCTTTCAGCCGGATTTTAACAGAGCAACATGTAGTGTAAAACGATATCAGCCTTTTATTTTCGGAACAATAGGGAACAGTGACTGCATCTTTCAAAAATCATTTTGCAACGACCTAGGTCAGGAGACGTATGAAAACGGCAACTCTACGGTCGACAGATCATGTATTTGTAATACAGATAGAGGATATTCGTTTGTCAGGAACTCGAAAAAACAATGTTACTGCAATCCGTCAACTGAGGATTGCTCTTGCTATCTCGGAATAAATCCATTCAACGAAACGGTTGGACTAAAAGGTATATTACTATTCTATTTTTGATTGATTGATTGATTGTTGTTTGCTTAACGTCCAGTGGCAAATATTTCATGCATGTTCAGGACGAGAACAAATTAACAATTAATACAATAGGTAGGTACTGTAATTGGGGCCGTCCGGGATGATGGTCGGGGAAATTTAGACTGCCACTGGAAAATGAGGATATAGTGGATAGGGACAGAAATTTGGCCTTGCAACAGGCCACCTACGGACCCCTCAAAGAGTTGTTGCAACGGTTCTTAACGTGCAGAGAGCATGGCACTCTCTCTATTCGAGGCATCGGATTTAACGTCCCCATTCTGACCGGACGTGGCTGCGTACTTGATACATCCCGCACAACCAAACGGACGCCCCACTTTGGCAAGGGTTTTACTGCCGGTCGGAAGACGAACTGTAGTGACCATATTAATCTTCCCCAGTCACCCTTGGGGGTCTATTCTATTTTTGTCAGGTTTAAATACTATCAATATGCAAATAAAAACAATGGAGCTGTCTCTCTATTTATTGATGAAGCCAACAATATGTTATTAGATTTATATTTAGGGTATAGTTTAGCATCCCATTGACCAATATTTCATTATCGTAATTTTCAATAGAAACGTAACAGCATCTAAATAATATTACTTAAATTCATTAATATTTTATATATTAAATTCTTTTGTCTTCTGATTAAATTTTTGTCAGTAAATATTCAGGCTAACTTTCATCAAACTTTTTTACATAGATTTTAGCCTGTTTATCTAAAATCCGTTTAAGGAGTAAGGTTGTAATTTTTAATATAATAAGGCATTTTTTCTACTAATGGGTCGATTCCAGTGCCGGTGAACGTTTAGTACCCAGGATATTTCCAGCCAAGAAGTCAGCACTTTTGTGTTGCTATCAATTATCATTGCAACGTTCATTTTTATGTACATTAACTTTTTATTAAATGTTGAAATATTCGAAATACTAAGGATGTTCTTCCTCCAGGCATAAATATGGAAACGGTGGGTCAATGATTGCTACTATTACAATTTCATAATTATCTAAGTAATATAATTTTAATATAAAGAAAACATACCCTTCGTGTATGTTTACAACCAACAAAAAATAGTGCAATGAAAACAATTGAGTGAATTTGCATACATGCTGGTTATCGAGATTGTGCAAACTAATTTGTTACCGAACATAACAATAACTGAAGGGAAAAGTTCCGTATATCCATGTGTAAACCACGTACAGAAGGTAAACATTTTATAGGAAAAACAAACTTCTCAATTATTTTTTTCAGATATGAAATGCTATGATGACATGAATATGACAAGTAGTCGTTACTTAGGAGATAGGCAAGTGTGTGTTTGTCCCTAAAATTATGTCTTTGTTATGTTCATTTATTACTGTACATGAATCTAGATATAGCTAATATCTTTGAATATTCAAATTGGTCTAGCTCTGTATCATTTAAGTGGGACTCACAAAAATCAAGACTAAAATTGCTTGACCACTTATCAGATGAAACTGTTTTAAACAATATTTTAGACTGTGAAATGCAAAACTTCAGTACTGATCAAAGAGGTGTTGATGATGAAATAAATAAACTAACAACTATTCTTTGTAATTTATCTGAAAATTAGTGTTTAATTAAAAGAAAAAATTTTTAAGAAAAGCAAACCAAAAAAATAGACAACCATGCTCAAATATTGCAATAACAGATTTAAAACATTAAATAAATGCCATCTGGAGAAAAAGTAATTCCATGTAATAAATCATATAAAACTAGATATTGTAATCTTCTAAAAACTTTTGAAAGGATGGTTAAACAAAAAAGAAGCTAAATATAAAGCAGATGTAATTAAAAAACTTGAAAACTCCTCAAAAAATAATTCAGAAGAATATTGGAAAGTTGTTAAAGAAATGAAAAAGACCCAAAAACATGAAGATAACTCTGAAAAAAAATATTTAAAACTAAGAAGAGTTAGAACAACATTTTCAAAACCAAGGAAAATGCTCTACTGTCAACAAAGAATTTCAAAAACATTGAAGAAAATCTGCTATAAATAAACATCACTGACACACCTTTTACACCGTCAGAGGTTAAAATTGTTATACATGAACTATAAACAGGCAAATCTTCAGGACATGACAAAATTTTAAATGAGATTATTAAATTCACTAGCCCTGTTACACTTTCACAAAACTTTTCAATTCTGTACTTAAATCTTGATGCTATCCCAAATTATTGGAAAATTCATATATAATTCCAATTCATAAATCAGGAGACAAATATGATTTAAATAACTATAGAGGAATTGCATTAATGAGCTGTTTGACAAAAGTATTAAGTGCATTGTTGAATAATGGACTCAATAAACTGTTGGAATCCAAATATAACCACTCGCAGTTTGGATTTCGAGAGAATCATAGAACTTCTGATAGCTTATTCATCCTTAAATCTATTATAAATAAATACCTTCATAAAAATAAAAAGAAAATATACATTATTTTCATTGACTTTAAAAAAGCCTTTGACTCTCTTTGGCTAATGTGTCAATTGTGTAAACTAGGAGTTGGTAAACACATCTTCAACAGTATTACAGCACAATTCAATTATACAGATGGTTCTTTCAAACATAAAAATTAGACATTGTAGTACAGATAAAGATGAAGAACAAGGAAATTCTTTAAGCTCCACACTATTTAATAGTTTATTAATAAATTAAGTCAGATATTTGAAAAGGCAAAACTGTACCCCTGTAAAACTTATAAATTCAGACATAGGAAGTCTCCTATTTGCAGATGATTTAATTATATTATCAGAAAGTGAAAATGATCTGCAAGAAAGTTTGAAGAGTCTCTCTGAATATTGTGATAAATGGCAATTAACAGTTAAAATTAAACAATCTAAAACCATTCTACAAACTAAATCCCCGTAAAATAAATAAACCCTTTATTTTTAAATTTAAAGGAAAATATCATGAAAAAGTTTATGACTATAAATACATTGGATTTGTTAAAACATCCAATGGCAGTTTAACTAGTTATAGTTCATATCGTGCAAAAAAAGCAAGAAAAGTTTTATTTGCTATCAAATATTACTCATCAGGTTTTGAACAACTTCCTGTGAGAGTGTCCTGCAACCTTTTTGAAACATTGGTTATACCTATTCTAACATATAATAGTGAAATATGTTATATGGACACTTGTATTCAATTTTATAGAGCTAAACTGTGCGCTAACAAAAATAACTTAACACCAGATGTCATTCATTTCATTGATAAAACTATTTTAGAAAAAAAAACAGCTGCATTTTGTTAATCAAGTACCGGGAACGAAAAGAAGCAACACAAAATCTAGCTTTGAAATCTAGAATCAAAATCTAAAATGAACTAGGACTTTTGCCAATAAAAACTTTTATAAAAACCCAAACCATGATGTACCTATCTAGATTAAATAATGAAAATCAAAACCCACTTCCTAAATGAAGCAGTTAACCTAAATCAACAATTAGATACTGAAGGAACATACTCTTGGTATACCTTTGCAAAAAATGTGTCACAAGAAATAAATATTACCATCAAACTTATAGAAGAAACTAAAGTTTTAAAACAGACTAAAAGGTTAAAACCCAAATTAAAAACAAAATGTTCTATTAACTATTACCAAACTATTATTAATGATAAAATAAACAACCGTAATGTAAATAATAAAATATATCTATACAAACTTCTTAAATCTAGTATCAATAATCAAATGGAATATAACATGTATCTTATCATTGCTGAGTTTATCTTATGTTTGTTTTGTGTCTGTATTGCTATGACCAAAATTGTTTTTTGTTTGTTTTGCAATAAAGAATAATATATATAAGTATTATGTTTCTTTGGATTCATTAAGAAAAACATACATCTGAGTTGTAATGTTGCGCAAATGACTTTCGATTCCAAAATTTATATCAATACCAAACGGATGAAGGTGTATTAGTGTATGACAACAAAAAGTGCCTGAAATTTCATTCGTTTAACTTCTGTGTAAATCATAAAAGAAAAGTCCACAAAAAACTCAAGAAATGTACATTTCATAACAATTGAGATTACTAAATGTTTTTATGAATATTTCTATAATTTGATCTCTGTACAGAAGTCTGCGACAATAGCCATGTGTATGTGTTCTCTTTACAGGTTTAATATATCACGGACAATAAAGATCATTGAGTTTGACAACTACAAATACAACCTAAACTATGCTCATATAAGTAAGTTAAAACCTGGTATAGAAAAATCAATCAAAAATAACAAAGTAATTTATACATAATATAATCGAGTACTTTTTGCTTTGCATTGTGAATGTTGTGCAAGTGTTCATCGTTACTAAATTAAAAGAAAGAAAGAAGACACAATAATCTTAAAAGCCTCGTGAATGCAATTTTATGTTTAACAATTATAAATTTTTAATGCCCTTTCAGAATTATGAAAGATGTTTACAATGGTCACAAAACATATCGTTATTGAAAATATAAGGAGTACGAATAAGTCGTGTATATTTTATACATTGTCATAATATGAGAATATAGTAAATGTTTAATATTAAATGTTAGCTCATTCCGAAAATCAAAGACTGCCACAATATTTCCTTTGAAATCAGTTTTATAATGTTTATGCCCAACGTCACTTTATGCAGACCACATGATTTTATCAATAACGTTTACCATTAAAGCTTTAACTAATATATCATTAATTAAATTGTTTATTGTCCCAAGGGTGACTGGGAAATATACCAATTGTCGCTTGTGGTCTTCTTCGACCGGGGGTAATACCTTTCCAAGGTGGGGCGTCCATACGACTGTGCGGGATGTACAAGTACGCAGCCATGTACAGTCAGAATGGGAACGTGAAATCCTATGCCTCGTGTATAGAGTGCCACGCTCAGCACGTACAGAACCCTTGCAACAACTCTATGAAGTGTCCGTAGGTGGACAGATGCAAGGCAAGCATTCTGCCCCTATCCAATAAAACCCTTATTTTCCAGTGGCAGTTAAAAATTTACCTGACGTAATTCCGGACGACCGCTATTACAGGACATACTTTTTAATCAATTGACTGTTGGTTGCTTAACGTTTAGTGGCAAATTTTTTCATTTATGTTCAGGAAAGAACATTGGTGGTTGACTAACGTTTATTGACAAATATTTCATTCATGTTCAGGACGAGAACAAATTAACATAAACTACAACAGGTAGTTTCTGTAATAAGAGTCCGTCCGGGATGAAGGTCGAGGAAATTTGGATTGCCATTGGAAAAAAAAAGTAATCGCATCCACTTCGGCAAGTGTTTTACTGCCGCTCGGAAGACGATGTAAGTGACCATATATCTATCCCAAGTCACCCTTGGGGATTCCTTGACTTCACAATCGAAGAACACTTACTCCTTTCCAGAGTTCAAAGATTGCTTTGAATCAATTGTAAAGAATATAATTTGTAGTGAAGGAAAGATAACTTATGTTCCCGAACAACCTATTCCGACGATCACAATTGACCAAATAAGGGAAAAATTGTTAAATAAAAGTCGATATATCATATGTTTACGACAAAACAGATACAAAGATTGTGATTTTTGATTCACCAGACGCTTGATTCGTTTACAAAAGACATAACTTCACTTTCCGCTATATAAATGATGTTCTCTCACTAAAAAATTCTAAATTTGGTGACTATGTTGAACGCATCCCGTCGAATTTGAGATCAAGGATACAACAGATACAGTTTAGCCTACATCATATCTTAACTTACATCTACAAATTGACAATGATGGTTGGTTGAAAACAAAATTTTGCGACAAAAGAGATTATTTCAGCTTCCCAAGTGTAGAAACATTCCAGCAGCACCAGCATACGGAGTATAAATCTCCTAGTTGCTCATCACAAGGAAGCTATTAAACCAAGAGTTCTAAGTGGTGAAGTTGAAATCATCTCTTCGTAAATTTTACGGACGCCATCACGAGTTGGTTGACCGTCATGGAAGTTTTTGACCCCTAATTGGCCCGATACCACAATTAATGACCCCGCTTTTCGTTGTCTAAGAACATAGTTCCCTAAAATTAAAGTGTATTTTTTCTTTATTTTTTCTATTTCCCTTTCTCGTTCATTTCTAAGTTTTTATGGGGTTGTAATGAAAGAAGAGAGCTGAAATAAATTTTTTTGGATGTTGTATTTTAACTGATTTTGATATGGAAATAAATAAAGGCAATAGTAGTATACCGCTGTTCAATAATCATAAATCCATTTAACTGATTTGATATGGAAATAAATAAAGGCAATAGTAGTATACCGCTATTCAATAATCATAAATCCATTTAACTGAAACAAATCCGGGTCACAAAGAGTGATTAGGTCAGGTGCAAAAAGGTAATATTTACAGTTTTAGGAACATCTCTTGACTTGTCCAGAGGGGTATGCATGTGCATTGGCTAAATTTGTAAGATGTTAGGGTGCAATCTTTCTGAATGTTGGATATATTTTTGGACTAGTACTGTTCGTTACACACACAAACATTTGGACAAAACGATAAGGTGAATTTTTTTTAATGAGACAACACGTTATAAAGAACTAATGAAGGAATTTAAATGTGGTATGTGGCCTAAGAGGTGCATTTCAGCAAATATTGAATTTGTACTTTGACAACTTCCCTGAATGATCTATTGGTATTAATTTGTCAAACTACATGAAAATAATTGATTTCCACTTTTATTTGATAGAAGTTTTTTTAAAAAGTGACATTTCAGCTACATGCCCAAAATTTAACTTTTTAAGTTGTTTCAATATTTTTTAAAAAAGAAGCATGATTACTTTCTCTTGGACAGGTTTTTCAGATTTTCTATTTTTGTTTGTGGTATTTAATTTATGTTTTACTCATTTGTGAACTCTGCACACAAAGAAAAGTAGATAAAAACAGAATAAGAGAGCAAATTGTGCTGTTTTAATGGTCTAAGTCTACAGGTCAGTATGAAGCAAGTGACATATAAGGTTCTATGCACATACAAGTTGAATTCCTTTTAGCAGATTTTCACTGAATCTGTATCAAAAGCACTTATTACTGGTTGTTTTATCTTGTCTGTTTCACAGACTACCTTTATTTTCTTTAGTTGGATAGCTAGTGGTTAACATATTGGCCTTTTGAGGCTGAAATTTCATGCCGGTTTTTAACAGTAAAGTGAATAAACTTTGCATCAGACCATACTGTCTACATATAAAGTTGAAAGCAACAGTCTTGTTATATCCAGGCTTCATTTTTCATCATAACTTAGCAAAGATTTTAGCAAAAAGAAGCATATTTCCATCTCCCATATCATTGACATGCTTTTTAATATGCAAATATGGGGTACGGCCTAAATTGACAAATTGTTTTTTTAAGCTTGAGATTGCTTAAATCCATTTTATCCACATGTGTTATTCTATTTAAAACGTATATTTCCATTAAAAGTACATTTATTATATGTAGAAGTTTTTTTTTATAACTTAGCAACTTCAGAAAATTGTTGTAAGTGGAAAATATCACATTTCATATAAGGCCTCACTTCATTTAAGTCTGATACATTCAGTTTGCTATATGTTGCTTTAAAAAGGTAATATCTTAAACATAGACATTAAGAAGTGCACATCTGTTTCCATTTTTGTTTTTCAAAGCCCAAATTTGATAGTTGAAATTGTTCTAATTCAACATCACAATTAAGCACCCAAAGTTCAGATATAAAAAAATGCCACATTTTCTATAATTGATATCATATTGCTTTGAAACTAGGTAAACTATCTCATAATACACTAAGCTTAAATCATGCAAAGTGTTATCAGAATTGGTCATGGAAGTTTTTGACTCCTAATAGGCCCGAGACCACAATTAATGACCCCGCTTTTCGTTGTCCACGAATAGTTTTCTTTAATTAAAGTGTATTTTTTCATTATTTTTTTTCTTTCCCTTTCTCATTCGTTTCTTATTTTTTGTGGGGTGGAAATGAAAGAAAAGAGCTGAAATAAATTTTTGGATGTTATATTTTAACTGATTTTTGATATGGAAAGAGTTATTAGGCCATATGCAAAAAGGTAATAGTTACAGTTTTCGGAACATCTCTTGACTTATGACTCCATATGAGATGTTAGGGTGCAATCTTTCTGAATGTTGGATATATTTTTGGACCAGTACTGTAAATTACACACACAAAAATTTGAACAAAAAGGTTAGGTGCAATTTTGTTAATAAGACAAAACGTTATAAAGAACTAATAGAGAAATTTAAGTGTGGTCTGTGGCCTTATCACCGAGTTTGTACTAACATTAGCAATAAGACGGGTATTACATGTGGAGCAGGATCTGCTTACCTTTCCGGAGCACCTGAGATGTACTGTTATTTTTTTCTGTTAGTTTAATTCTTTTTTTGCCATTGCGTTGTCAGTTTCTTTAGACTTGTGAGTTTGATTGTCCCTTTGGTATCTTTCGCCTCTGTTATCAGTTGCTCTCTAATCAAATCAGTTTGACTGCCAAATCAAATACAAAGTGAAGGAGTAATTGATGCTCTGTCGTTATGTGTTGATAGTCAATCTTGAACGCGTTGTTCAAGTTTTGTACGACACGGCGTTGTCAGTTTTGTCTACGACTTATGAATATGATTATCACTTTGGTATCTTCCGCCTTTGATATACCTTTCAATATCTCTGAAAAAAAAACAGATTCTTTAAATTGTCAAACGATTATGAATAATAAATATATTTAGGGACTGTTCAATTAAACATTCTTTTTTTGTAATCCAAGTAAGTTAGGAGTGGAAAATCTGTGAAAATTAAAACTAGATTAATTAACTGGAACTTTATGCGACTGTCACACACGCGAGGGGTTAAGCTAGCTATAAATCATGATTTAATCCACCATTTTCTATATAAGGAAATGCCTGTACCAAATTAGGAATATGACAGTTGTTTTCCACTCGTTTGATGTGTTTAAGTTTTTTATGTTGCCATTTGATAAGAGACTTTCCGATTTGAATCTTCCTTGGAGTTCGGCATTTTTGTTATTTAACTTTTTAAAACAAATCATCAGTTCAAATATAATTATATGGGTGTATATTATTCCGGTGTAAGTAGATATATTTCTCCGCTACATCCACATTGATGTTTACTTGGAACAATTTAATGAAATAAACTAGAAAATTAACTGCTTCTTGTATACATAAAGTTGTATCCTGTGTAAAAAGATAGCTTGCCTTAAACGGGTTAAGTAGATATAAGAAGATGTGGTATGAGTGCCAATGGGACAAATCTCCATTCAAGTCACAATTTGTAAAAGTAAACCATTATAAGTCAAAGTACGGCCTTCAACACGGAGCCTTGGCTCACACCGAACAGCAAGCTATAAAGGGCCCCGAAAATGACTAGTGTAAAATAATTCAAACAGGAAAACCAACGGTCTAATCTATATCAAAAACGAGAAACACTTATGAACCACATCAACACACGACAACCACTGAACTATGCTGCTTATAGGTACTTTTAAGTGAAGTAAATGATATAATAAAGTACTTCAGATAAACGAAAAGTCAAGCTTGTTTCACAGGATTGTTTGTATTATGCTCTGATGTAGTTTTTCTATGAAATAAGGAATATAGATTAAACACATTTCGTTTATGAAAAGTCCATCCCATTGTTATCTATTTCCTTAACTTAAACAGATTCTAAGATAACAAGTTTTTTGTAATGATTCATACAAGCAGTAATAAAAAATCAGTCAAAACTGAAGAAAGTTTTCATGGGATATAAGACCACAGATATGTTTAATATATTGAACGTGTACGATGGAGATGCAAGACTGAAAACGCATTTTGGAGAGATATCTCTATTAAGAAAAGATTTGATTCGGGTGTCAATGTCGTTCGATATCACCAACCAAAGTCTGTTTTAGATTTTACGAAACAAAATATTCGAAGGATTGTTAAGCAATTGAACAGATTAATAAAACGTACGTATATCCACGGTTAAATTGTGGGGACAGTAATTTACCGATGTTCAAATCCAGTAAATCAATGCATAAGAGACAAATCAAGGTAACACACAAAACCTAAGGGAATTGCTCGAATTTTTAAAGAAGCCAGAACGGCTGCATGCATCACCCATCATGCGAACCAAAACTCAGTCAAATGTCAAAATCGGTAATATAATATTTCTAGTAAAATTACAATTCAGACGACTTAACCGACATCTAAAGAGTTAAGACTTCAAAAACATCTCGACATATCGTATTGGTACACTAATTCGTGATGATGACCGTAACACGTATGTAGTTCCTTCTAACTCTGGTTGAGCCTTTTTAAAGAGCGAACAAACCCCTGTTAACGAAGTCTGTATAGGGTGAACTTGCATGAGTGCATCATATTAAATGAGATATGTAAATGCCACACGACGGAGCAAAGGGTATGTTACTGCTGGAAAATGGGAAGTTGACAATTGGAAAGATGAAATCATCTCGTTTGTTATAAATTCTAGTTTGAAGTCGTCCATCTGTCTAAGTATCGAGGAAATATGGATCAGACCTACAACTTTCTGTAGTATCTTTAAACTTCACTAGGTTATATAAAATGGAAGCTCTCATTGCAATGTTGGTTATTGAGTGACAGGCCACTATCAATGTGCTCGTATCTAAAACTTAAATAAAAGAGCTTTGCTAGAAGATTTTTGCTCTTTGTCTTTGAGAAAGTTTTGTACGAATTAAGCTTCATACGATTACAAAAATTAATCGGACAATAGTTGTTCACAATGAGTACCCATTGGATTACCGACTGTATGCTTAAACATCAATCAACAAAACAAAACAAATATCCTGTCGATTGAAATAATTAACTTTTTGATGAGATAATCTTCGCTGTAGTTGTTACGGGAATAAGTGTGGTTCTCCACAAAGTAAAATTTCGTATGACCCAAATGGCGGACGAATTGAAAATAATCATGAGAATATCTCAAAGTTTTAAATTGATATAAGGAAAGAATTGATGAAAAATATGGGTAGCATTATATCAAACAAGGGCTCTTCCCTTGAAAGGATTTAAATCTTGTACCATATAAATGTAAAATTGCTACCCGACGAGCATTTGGTGTGTGTTCTTCATAATTGTCATTATCATAACTTTTACTACATGCTTCCTTGTAAGTATCCTTTCTTAATTATGGTTGATGCCCAAAACGACAATAAAAAATGGCTGTTAATGATGTTCGCTGCTCCTGTTTTTGTGTGTTTCTGTCAGATATCTGGAATCATCTAATTTTATCTATAAAGTGCAAATATTGCCCGCTAACCCCTACATTTCTTTTGATATTTTTTTAATTATAAAGTTAAAAAAGCAATTTTTTAAAATTTTATAAAATCCTTGTTATTTTGATAGTTTTTGGTGTATGAAAAATCTAAAGAGAATCATTACCCGCCTACTTTACACTTTATTATATCTCAGACTTGTCATTTTTTTTCTTCTTTTTAAGGTCCATTATCGATGTATTATCAATATATAACAGTCTTTTGGAAAGTCTGTAATTTTTAAACAGAGGGGCAAACATCCTCAAAATAGTAAAAGGACAAAATTCAACAAAATTATTTAAAAAAACGCATAAAAGGATACATGAAACAAATCGTTAAAATAATTGAAATAATAATAATGTTGATGTTGCTCGTCAGAATTGTGTTTTAGTAATAGAGTTATAAATTAATTCAATTGAAGATGGAAATGCCATACAATACAAAATACTTTCATAACAAAGACTTTGTTTTGTGTAATTGTAGATGAATATCGCACCAAAGCAGCTACATGGGTTTTGATATTGTTATTCGCTTACTGTAAGTATATCTAAATATATGAACAGTTTAATTTAAGAGATGTTCAGAATTTTTGTTTTTATCTGCAATCTTTTTTTAACGGGTTTGGAAGGAGTCTGTTAGAAATTTACTAAACATTTTACACATTCTAACAAAGAACAACACACTGTCCACTCTCCTTCTCATACAAAAAACATGTTAATTGCTTTTGTATAAAGACTGCGTTTGACTGTAGTCCTTTTGCGTCATGTGATAAGGTTGTATCTTTAACGAGCAAGACGACGTGGTTATGCTCGATAAAGTATAAACCATAAAGAGGTTCACACAACCTCTAAAATATATTTTAAGGGTACATGATTTAACTAAATACTAACTTTATTTAGCACATGTTACACCCATAAGAGGGTCGAAGGCATTATAACAATTACAACTAGGGTGTCTCTCCCCCGCCAATTGCCACTACAAGGCAACCATTTTGAAAATTCCTGAATCGAATGCCACATCTTCACCTGGTAGTTAACATCTTTGTTAAGTTTCAGGTTTAAGCTTTTAACTTTTTTCCATACATTGCAGTTTCCATGGCAAAGACAGTAAGTTCGGAGCATTTTGAATTATTTGACAACCGTTGCCAAACTCGAAAATGTTTAAAACTATTCCACATCTTTAAATAAAAAGGCAACATATCTACATCCAGAACTTTCATATTTGATTTAATGATCTTTAAAAAATCCTACTTTTGTGTTTACCATTGGGTCTATATTGACGATTTTTAGGAAAAAGCCGCTTCCATGTAATTTCGAAGACGATTAAAATGATCCAAAACCTGTATATTATAATGGAAACCAACACTGTATAATAATTACATAGAGTGTCAGTTCGGGTATTCTCAAATTAGGCATAAAAAACCAAATTTTATTTTTTACATTTTTGATGAATCCATAGTACCGGCAGCCAGTTTAAAAATTTCAAATTTTATGTATACATGAAGACACATATTTTTCAATTTTTCATATTTTAGCCGTTTCCATAGAAACTGTGGCCATTTTGAAAAATCCAAAGTCAAATATAGACTCTTCACATGCAAGTCAATATTTCTATAAATTTTTATAAAGTTTGGCGCGTTTTGACATTTTTATTGTTTTCATGGTAGCCGTATCCATTTCCAAAATTCTAACAACAGATACAACATTGACCCATAACATGTTACACGCTATCAAAACATTATCCCACCAAAACATAAAGCAATGACTTTGTTTAGGAACTCCAAAAAATAATTTCGTTGGAGACGGGGTATAAGCAAATCATTAAATATATCAAGGCTACCACACTTTGATATAGAAAATAGTTCCTTATTTAGATAAAAAAAAAAAACAGCCAAATCGGTAGCCGGGGTATAGAAATATGTTCTTCTTTCGACTAATAGACAAAGGTTGTTTTTTTTTCGAAATAAGACGGCCGTTTGGCAGTTATGGATGAAAAAATTGCAGCCGTCTGTTCACAAGAGAGACGGTAAATCCAAAACCTCATGTGGAGAGAATGCAACGCTATTTGCACGATAAAGAACCTAGCAGTAACTCTTTGTGTTATCTGTAGTTGGTAGTTGAAATGCAAAATGTCTGCCCTTGTCCAGCATATTATTGTTTTCGAGTTACAGTCCACATTTCCCGCTATCATCTTTCTTGTCCAACCGTACAGAACCTACATTAGTAATAATTAATAGTTTCTTTACCTGAATATGCCTGAAACAATTGCAACTAGGAGTTAAAAGTAGCATCAATAAATAAATTAATCATAAAAAAGATAAATCATGCAGTGTTTTTGCCCACTATTAGTAATAAGTACCAGCAAAAACTACACTGAAGAATAAAATAATAGCAGGAAAAGATGTAGGTAAGAGGCTATAGAAAACGACCAACTACCAATTTAATAGAATTGCCAAAGTATTTAGAACGCAATTTGAAAAAATATAGAATGGAAACAAGCAAAGCATTAAATGATCTATATTGCCCGGCATCTTTGCTAATGTCTTCAGAGATACCCGGCTTATCATTTGGTACTGCAGACGCACATTTCGTTTACATAAGACTCATCAGTGAAACTAAAATCAGAACAGTTAGAGAACGTTCTGGAGAATTTATAATTGAACAGTCCGAAAATGTGTACCAAATACGAATATAGAAATCTATGTCTGTGGAAAGAAAAAAAGTGTGTTGAATGTTTTAACATTTTATAAACAGTAAAGTTACCCCAAAAGACATTTCAATGATATTTCAGGTAATAATTAAATGATGAAATATCTCTACAATCAAAAATCACTTAAATGGTGTGGAAATCACACCAGGACAGTAACGTAAAAACTGTGATATGATATACGCAAATTAATGTGATCATATATTGGACATTGCAGCAGCAACACACAACTCCTCTAATAACTAAGTTACCAACAACACAGTCCTGATAGTCTGACTAGGGAACCAAATTAAAGCTTTTGTAATTTGGAGCGTCCGTAACAAACCTTTAATAGGAACGCTCAAACCCAAATTGAGAGCAAAGAATGTATAAATACTTCAATAGACCTAATAGAATAGTGCAATTAAACATGTTAAACCAGTTGTACGTGATCTTAAGCCTCCCATTGTGCCTATCTACAAAATGTGTATGTAAAATTGTATTTAATATTCTTTCAATAGAGAATTTTAACAATAAGATTCATTGGTGTAGTGATATCTGACATACAATTACATTCGAACACTTCTATTCTTAACATAAAATTTTATTATTTTTCAGTCGCTGTTTTGATTATTGTAGTAGGAATTGAGCGACGATGGATAAAAATTCGTAGTAGTAAGTTATTATAATATGTAGGCCACACGGGTGACTGGGGAATAGAAATGTGGTCATCTTTGGTCTTTTTCCTACCGACAGTTAAACCCTTGCCAAATTTTGGCGCATGTTTGGTTGTGTGGGATGCAAAATTACGCAGCCACATCCGGATATAATGGGGACGTTCAATTCGATACCTTGTGTAGGAAGAGTGCCACGCTCTTTGCACGTTTATAACTTTTGCAACAACCTTTTAAGGGGTCTGTATGTGGCCTATCGTAAGGCTATGTTTGTTCCTATCCAAAAAACCATGAACTATGCACAAGGATGACCCATTCGTTCAATTAAAATAATATGATTTTTTTAACCCAAAAATACCAATAAAAATATGTCCATCATGCCAGTACTAAAATACTGGCAACTGGGTTGGAATAACCATCAAATTGTCTTGTTTTAGAACAGACAAAGAAAATTTTTGAATTAAATACGACAATTCCATTTGATTTCCGTCGCACTTTTCATCAGTTTAAAGGTTTAATGTCAATTATATTATTTGTAATGAAATATTGATTGATTGATTGTTGGTTGCTTAACATCCAGTGGCAAATATTTCATGCATATTCAGGACGAGAACAAATTAACAATAAATACAATAGGTAGGTTCTGTAATAGGGGTGTCCGGGGTTAAGGTCGGCGAAATTTAGACTGCCACGGGAAATGAGGGAATATTGGATAGGGACAGAAATTAAGCTTTGCAACAGGTCACCTACGGACCCCTCAAAGAGTTGTTGCTAGTGTTCGTAACGTGCAAAGAGCGTGGCACTCTCTTTACACGAGGCATCGGATTTTACGTCCCCATTCTGACCGGCTGCAAATTTGTAGATCCCGCACAGCCAAACAGACGCCTCACTTTAGCAAGGGTTTTACTGCCGGTCGGAGAAAGACAAATGGTGACCATACTTCTATTCCCCAGTCACCCTTGGGGGTATGTAATGAAATATGCCCTCATCGTCAAATTAGCAGGTGCATTATAATAGCTTTCTTTGCTAAGAAGATCAAAGGAGCTAGATCATTTTATTTACATACAGTTATACTGCTGATGCTTTTTTTCATAGACAATCCCAACATTTCTGATCGGGTTCCATTAGTATATTCTCCTAAACTCGGAATTAAAAAAAAACACAGATACCGCTTCCTCGGGGATCAGTATTTTTGTGATTTTACTTTTTCCTCCACCTCATTTCAAAAACATACCCCGATTTTGACTACAGTGGTCATCACAGTACCAAAATCTATGACAAACGAGGCGATTTCAATTTCGAAATTATAAATTTTCCTCATCTTAGCGGCAACATACAAACTTCACCCGCGTACGGAGTAAACATTTCTGAACTCGAACGATATAAAGACCTCCCTTACAGCTGCTACATATACTGTGAACGGTGCTTGAACATAAAGTGAATGAGCCTTTTCTCGGAAAGTACAATTGATACATATTCAGTGTCTACTTAACAAAAAGTACAACATAGTCTTATGTAAAAACTATGTGCAGAAGTTTTGTATCAGTATGTCTTTCCACAGAAAGAAAGATCTTTTGAATTCGTTCCGATTATTATTATTTTTCTTCCGCCAAAATAATTTTTTTGCGAGAATTTATTGTCTCGCATGATGTCGCTCAGATATTTGGTATATCATTTGTATATGATATCGAACAGTTTATACGCTTTTGACCGAAAACTTTTCCTCGAAAGAGTTATATCCCCGAACACTGTTTTTCTTGTTATCTCTACTTACACGCAACCGCAAATGAATCCAAAACATTTATTTTTCTAAATTGCTCATTATATCCTGAGGATTGTTTGTCGAATTTGATACAGAGACTACATATGAGAGTGTTTTCCCCTTCTGAGTGTAAATGTTTCGTGTTTATTTATGTTTTATTTTGTAATTGCCGCTATAAACCTTTTTGTTTATGCTAAGAAAATCCAATTTTCTATTTTAATTTACCTAGAAATTTATTAATTTTACAGGAGATATACTCATATTCAATAAGCTCTTGCAAAATTCAGAAACTGAAAAAAGGTATTTTGTAAGAATTATGATAGTTGGAAAGGAATCGGCTGGAAAAAACGTGCCTCTTGAGAAGACTATTCAATGAAAGCATATCTGATGTTTCTAGTACAGATGGTGTTGATATTGTTGTTCGTAGATGCAAAATCAACATAGAAGATGGAAAATGGACAATCGGCAAAGGTATATAAATACTCAGTGGTGATAAATAATGATCATGAATTTATATTTAAATCGAATACACCTGATTACTATTACTTATATGTAACGAAATATACTTTGCATTACAAATATACTGAATAGACAAAATAGTATATGTCACGTAAAGATTGTTTTTTAATGTTTCATCTCAAATTTTTTTAAATAAACTTTCTATCTGGTTCCTCATTAACAGGTGAACTAGCAATTCCAATTAGAGAAGAGACATGAGGATGTTCTTAAATCTCGGAATCATTGACTTAGGACCACGTCTTTTTGATATAGTACTATTCATTTACGCTTGTGCATGTTCACACTGTGTGATCTTTATTAACAGGGTGTGTGCTCATTATAGAAAAATTGCTCCCACACAGTTATGAGAAAAGACGACTGAAATTGACATTGCCTAAGTGTTACGGTCACCATCAAGAACGGGAAGACGAGAAATATTAACAATTAACCAATTGTTCAGACAACAATTAACGATCTTTCCAACCAAATTCACTTAAGATAAGAAAATTTGAATATATAAATGAGCTGTACTTTGAACATGCATGGAAACACAGAAATTTCATTTCAAGTAATGCTGATTTTAGCTTAATAAAGGTAACAATCTCTACTCTTATAATGAATAAAAAATATAAAAGTTCCACCACATTTATGGTATGGAAAATGTTCTATGATGCCATTGAATTGCCTTGAAACTTGTATTAAATTGGTATCATGTTAAAATATTCAAAAAATTATTTTTTTGTATCAGAATTCGATGACAAGAAGGAACGGATTAATAGAGCACTGAGTCCAAATGGGAAAACAAAAATGGTGGAAAAAGAAAGTGCCAACAGAACAAAAAGTTTAAATAAACCTACGCAAATAGGAAAAAAAGAAAGCAATACGCTAGTAAATAAGTCAATTGATGTTAACCATGCCTTTCCGATGGATATAACAGCTGATGACCTAGCCGACAACAAAGACACTGAAAATATGCAGGTAGATCAGACAAAGGATAGTACTATAAATCATCTTGATAAGACGCCTACTCATAAAACAGACAGGAAAACCGACACAAAACTAATTCAGAATAAGAATGAGCCTTCATTATTGGTAATGCCCAAGGATTTGATGGCTAATGTGTTTTCTAAGTCAACTGCAAAATCTCCACGAAATCTATATGCATTATGTGCATTATGGGACTTTGCAGGACAAAAAGAATTTTATGCTACACATCAAGCATTTTTGACCAGTAGTGCAGTATACCTTGTAGTTGCAGATATGGAAAACGACATATTAAGTGAACAAGATCAATCGCAATGTTCTGCAGATTTTCAGCATATTGGAGGTATGTTTTCTGATCAGAAAAACAAATGCGATACCAAAATCAGATTTTAAGTTATATATAAAAAGATGTAGAGTATAAATTTACGCAATTTACGAGACAGCAGGAACAAATGTTTATATTTTTTAGTTGCGCCCTGCTAAGATACAGACTAAAGTAACATTATTTTATATACCAATTTCATTTCATGTAAAAGATCAAAAGCTAAAACCTTAAGATGTGTAGACATCAAAACAAAAAAGAAGAAACCGACTTAGGTAGCATTTAGTTGACAAATATTGAACAGAGTCACAGCTTTATAAAATATAATCACGTTTGTGTAAAGTAAACAATTTAAAACTATATTTGAAACGTGAAGTTTTTTATCGAATCGTTTATTTATCAATTTATTGTTTTATTATTTATATTATCTCATTAAAAAGAAAGATATATCTTAATCATTTTCTGAAAATTTGATGTTACTGGTACACAATTGTTTAAAGGGTATGTAATATTGTGTTCAGCGGGAATGAAAGACAATTTGAATATATATTTATGAGAACAGTTTCACGACATCAGTTTTCTGGTCGGAATAATTGGTCGATGAAAAACAAACCGAAAACGTCAGTTTTTATGTTGTTTTAGTTTCAATGAATATATATCAGTATCTTACACTTTTTTTCATGGTTCGAACGACCAGAACGTTTTTAAAAGACAAATGGGTTTGCAATGCATTCAAAGAGTTGTAGATTATACATGTTATACGTGAATAAAACATCAAAACAACCTCATGTATACTAATTTTAGCAACCTCTTTCTTTTTACTAATTTACAACCTATCATATTGTGGCGTTAATGAAGTAGCAGAATAGTTAATATAATTACAGATTTGTTTTTATTTTTATTATCGTACGATAAAATGTATAAAATTTCTAATTGCTGTAAGAACACAATTGATTTATTTAAGTATTTAAAAGATCAACCTTCAATTTGACTACATATGTGTCAACTTAAGTCCTTAGTTTTACGAAATGGATGTTCAAAACATAATCGTTTATAAAGCTGGAAAGAGCTACATATGTACTAAACAATTTAAAAAAAAATACATATATTCTTATACAAAATTGGTATTTTTTTTTCTTTAGTATCATACTTAGTTAACAAGGTGTGTAAGAGATAATCATTCCCTGTGTTTAAATTATTTTAGAAAGTCTTTAAATATTACCTATTTAACAGTTATGATATGTTTCAGAGTATGTTGAATTTTGGTTTGATTCTATCCATTGCCATCGAACGACCGACGAACCAGCTAGCTATGGATATTTCGATCCTCCGATTTTATTAGTTTTTACTGGAAAAGATAAATATAACGAGGTAATAAAATTGTAGAACATTGTTTTTCACTTATATCCGACTTTTTTAAAAGGCTTGACTTATAAGTATCCGTTCTTAATCGTAACGTTATCATAGAAATAAGGAGATGTGGCTTATTTGTCAATATCGATAAAATACGACATAAAACAAAAGTGAATAATTACAAAAGTGCATAATAACAAAATACAAAATCATTCAAAAGAGAAAGTCAAAGGCATAATTTAAAATACAACAATAATGGAAGACAATCATGAAAAACATCAACCCCGACAATTGGATTACTTTGGACAGGTACCTTAAAAATAAGAGACAACCCTAATCAAGAGACCACTTGACACAGAAATTTACAACCATAGGTCATCGTACGGCCTTCAACAATGAGCAAAACTCATACCGCATAGTCAGCTATAAAAGGCCTCGAAATGACAAATGTAAAACAATTCAAATAAGAAAACAAACGGCATAATTTATGTAAAAAATAATGAACGAAAAACAAATAGGATACACAGAAACAAACGACAACCACTGACACATTGATGTTAACAAGTTATTAGAAATCAACCCTCCCATAACCCTGGACAGTGGCGTTAAAACACAACTAATAATCTTTTGCATTGATGTTTTGAATATGAGCGTCACTGATGAGTCTTTCGTAGACCAAAACGCACGACGACCGTAAAATATTGTAGCTTAGTTTCTTTGATGTAAATTTTACTAGTCGACTCCTTTTTTTCTAAATCCAAGTCATCTCGCCATAAAGACCAAGCAACAGAAAAAATAAAAACATAGGGGTCTTCATCCGACCTTAATTTCAAACCCAAACCAACTCCGTATAGTCAACTATAGAGGACCAATTAAAGTCCTTTAGAATTGTCATCACAGGTAGTGAAACATTGGGATACAGGTAATGTATATTGGAAGTTTATCATCTTTTGAAGTCCTCTCAATATCGTTACATTTAAAGTATCAAACATGACAAACTTGGTTTATCTTCTGTAGGCAGATTTTAAGAAGAGAAAGAAGGAATTAAATGATCAAATAGACAAAGTTTTGGGCAATCAAAGCAAACATCATCACTTGCACAACAAGTTTTATCTGTCAAATATAATGGATACTGACGAAGAATTTGAAAAGCTGCGATTCGCTATTTACGAGACAGCAGGAACAATGAATAATTGGGGTAAAGCCTTTCCGTTAAAATGGATTCTTTTAGAACATTTAATTGATATTAATAAGAAAGAAGGAAAAAAATTCATTAATTTTACTGACATGTTCAAACTGGCAAAACATCATGATATCAATTTACGAAAAGAGAACGAATTGTTGTTGTTTCTACGATTTCAGCATCATGAAGGGAATATTATTTTCTTTGAAAATATACGAGATTTGATCATTTTAAATCCGCAGTGGTTAGCAGATGCTTTCCGATGTTTAGTCTCAGATAGGTTTGATAACAGCAGATTGCACCACCGTGATGACTGGACACTGTTTACACAACAAGGCAATATAAGTAAATCGTTAATTGCAGAACTCCTCAAATCAAAAGATAGTCAGTTTTCAGGACAGACAAATAATTTACATAAAGTTATGGAAAAGCTTGATATATTGGTCAAAACTGAAAACTCAAATTATATAATGCCAAGCATGATGCCGTCAGCCAAGTTCGAGGATGTATGCAAAACATTTGGCATTAGTACAGGAAAATGCAAAAGGACTTCATGGCTTTGTTTTAAATTTGAATTTCTTCCACCTTCTTTCTTAACCATCTATCTGCCTGGTTTATCAGAAACTATGATCCTAGCAAATTATTTAGTGGTATTGCTTTATACCGTGGCATCTGTATGTTTGACATTGACGGATCTGGTTGTAAAAAGATTCTAGTTACCGTGTCGACTGATACAATTGCTCTTCAAATTGTGTCGTTTTCCGAACAGGAGGGATTTGGAAGCACGTGTAGCGATATCTACAGTGAAGTAACACAACTTATTGAAGACATAAAAGAGAGGTACAGAATGAAAATATCTTTAAAACTCCATTTCAAATGCAGTGATGGTCATTATTACAAAGATACATTTGCATATGATAAATTGACAAGAGACCAAGAGTGTTTTTGTCTTCAGCACAAGAAATCACATCGATCTGAAAAGATATACTCGCCATGGATAAAGAATGAGGTATGTTTTTTAAACAGCATCTTTATGAATTGATAAGATTGTCACTTGTATTCCTCAACAGTCTTAATTAACACAGTCTGGATATTTCTCAACACATTCTTAACAGTCTTTACTCAGTGTGATTGTCTTAACTCTGGATACGCATATAACTGTCGGTAGTACACAATCTTCCGCCTCTCTTTTTCCAGTGAACTTTCACGAGTTCACTTTAATATGTTAAAGTCAAATAAGCATGATAAGCGAAACCTAATTAGCATTGTCTGTATCAAATATGGAAAATTATTATAACTTTTGCTCTAATTTGAATTCAAGAATTCAATACAAATCGTCGTCTTGTTTTATTTGTATTTGCACTGATCAAAAAATACAAATATGAAATTTGAAATAACAAACAAATTTTAATGTCATGGTTGTAAATCTTGAATGGTAAAAACAAATCCCAATATTCTTTTTTATTATTTATTATACTAATAATAAAGCTTTTCCATCTTAAACATTGCATGATTTGATGAATAAATAAACAATTTGTTTTTATTTTCAATTGTTTTTTGTCCACATTTGTTTTGTTTTTTTTTGTTTGTTATTGGTTATTTTGAATCTAAACTCCAATTAATAATTATAATCTACCCTCTGTCTTTGACCTACTATCTTAATTACCACAAAAGGATAATGTTAACTCTGATATTAACCTGACGTCTTTACACTAAATCCATTAAATGTTGGATGTGTACTGATTGATATTTTAGTCTCAGATACATGATTTTCATGTATTAGTCATTGGCTTTGAACTAGCTACCAGAATCTGCGAGTACTCTGAGATCTGTAATTAGTATCTTTTTTGTTGTTAGGGATGAGGGATGAATAAATACCATGCCACGTCCGGTCTGTGTTTATGTTTGATGTTTTTGATGTTTTTTTCCGCTTTTTATCTGTCTGATGAGTTAAACTTTTTTCAACTGATTTTTATAGTTTGTTCTTATGTTGTGATGTTACACCTCTGTCCTAGGTAAAAAAGAAAGGGGGGAGGGGGGTTTAGTGCTCACAAACATGTTTATTCCCGCCATATTCTTCATGTGCTTGTCCCAAGTCAGGAGCCTCTAGTTTAGTGGTTGTCGTTGTTTCGTGTCTGTCATATCTGTTTTTCGTAAATTGTTTTCTTATAAATTAGGCCGTTAGTTCTCTCAATTGAATTGTTTTATATTTTCATGTCGGGGCCTTTTATAGCCGACTTTACGGTATGGGTTTTTTCTCAATGTTGAAGGCCGTACGGTTGCTTTTAATTGCTTACATCCACTTTATTTGATTGATTGATTGATTGATTGTTGGTTGCTTAACGTCCAGTGGCAAATATTTCATGCATATTCAGGACGAGAACAAGTTCACAATAAATACAATAGGTAGGTTCTGTAATAGATTAAGGGATTAAGGTCGGAGAAATTTAGACTGCCACGGGAAATGAGGGTATATTGGATAGGGACAGAAATTTAGCCTTGCAACAGGTCACCTACGGACCCCTCAAAGAGTTGTTGCAAGGGTTCTTAACGTGCATAGAGCGTGGCACTTTCTTTACACGAGGCATCGGATTTAACGTCCCCATTCTGACCGGACGTGGCTGCAAATTTGTACATCCCGCACAGCCAAACGGACGCCCCACTTTAGCACGGGTTTTACTGCCGGTCGGAGGAAGACCAATGGTGACCATACTTCTATTCCCCAGTCACCCTTGGGGGCCACTTTATTTGAACTTTGGTGGATAGTTGTCTCATTGGCAATCATACCTCATTTCCTTATTTTTATATAAACAATGCTAACATTCTGAGTATTACCTAGTCTAAATCTATATTAACATGACCATTACAAACATGTCAAGTAAATATATCATGTAAATATATATATGTATCCTTTTTTTTTAAATTCAGATAATTCAAAATAATTATAATTGATTAAAAACAAATTGTTTAATTATAAAATTATTGAATAAAAAAACAATTTTCAAATTGAAGATGAAAAAAAAGTTTCCATTGAAAATTTAAATACAGCGTTGAGTTACAAAAAATTGTTGGACCAGTATGTTATTTGGTTTTTATTAAAAGTCAGTAGTCTTTAAATTGTAAAAAGTAAAATAACAAAAATACCGAACACAAGGAGAAATTCAAAACGAAGTCCTTTATAAAATAGCAAAATCAAAAGCTCAAACACATCTAACGAATGGAAAACTACTGTCATATTCCCGACTTGGTAAGATGATTTTACAACCCAAAAATGGCAGATGTCAACACAGAAAAATGTTTCAATTGTTTCGGTTATAAATCCTTGGCTTTCAAATATTTTGCTTTGAGCGTTCCGGATAAAGGTAAATCCAGAAAAATGCTTCGGACGCAATAAATGTATATAACGTGTTTGTAATGATACACAAACTAGGACATATGGAGACACATTCAGAATGTTAAGAATATGTTGAGACAAAGGTAAACATTATTCAGAGTGTGGAAAGAGAGACGAAAGATACCAGAGAACATTCAAACTCATAAGTCGGAAAATAAACTGACAACCTCATGGCAAAAGAAGAAAAAGACGGACAAACAATAGAACACAAAACACAACATAGAAAACTAAAGACTGAGCAACACGAACCCCACCAAAAATTGTGGGTGACCTCAGGTGCTCCGGAAGGGTAAGCAGATCATGCTCCACTTGTGGCACCCGACGTGTTGTTCATCTTACTACAAACCCGGTAAGAAGTATAATTCGGTAGGTCACATTCGGGAAATAGGGGACGGGATTGTAGCTACGACATTAGGAACATATCCGCGATCATCTGTGAAACGGATATTCCATAACGGTCAAACAACTTGAAACTTTTGGTTTAATAGCTTCCGTGTGAGCAGCAACCCTCTATCTAGGAAATCATGATAGGAAATACAAGCCCTGGAATATCGTATTGTAACCCACAGTTCATACGTATTCAGATACAAATAGCTGATAAAACCAAAAAGCCCCAAACGTACAGCCAAACCATAACAAGGAGCTTTTTGCAAATGATAGTACATTCCTTAATATAAAATGATGTCAATATGATTTCGAAATTGTTTAACAGCAATTTCAATAAAACAATGTCCGTATTTCCATGTCAGTACTGGGCAAATGATACCCTTGTCTCCCAGCAGAAGTATTGATCCAGTGGTAGTAACACTAACGGCAACAGTTTAACTGCATTTCGACATTCATGTCACTGATACTTGAGCCCAAACAATTTGAAAATCCAAAAGACCAATAGTGAAGCCAAGCCCGGGAAAGTAATCAGAGCTATGCAAGAGGGAGGTACATTCCTTAATTCAAAATGATTTCAAAATTTTATATGAGCAATTTAAATAAAAACAATATTCATATTTTCATGCAAGTATCAAAGTATAGGCTGCTGGGTTTTGGATATTCAAAAAGTCCATCAGCAGATGTATCGATCCAGTGGTAGTAATAAATAGAGTTCAATACGTTAACACCGATCAGTCATTATAAGTTTGACGGATTGATGATGTCAAATTGACTGATCGGTGACGGATTAATGACTACTGACTGATCTCTAAAACAGAAACTCTTAAGATCGAAAGTAATGCTACAAGTTGAAATGTAGATCTTTTACATTATCTCCAGGTTATATTTTGTAAAACCATCTTAATTAGCTTCGTAATTCGATTATCATATGTGTTTTATGTTCAGTAGAACATTATGTACTGTGTAGCTACATTAAAATTATGTTGTTTTTTATTTTATATTTTTTTCAGGTTAAAAGGATTCCTAACAGAGCGAAAATAAGCACTAAGAAGGAAGACCATAACCCAAGTAATATCATTGTTTACATATTTTCCTTTTGCATCTGTATTTCTTAACCGGTTTTATATTTCTAGAACCTATATTACATGTAAATGCAGTGCACTTTATATTCTAATATTTGATGCTAGTTCAGGATGAAAATAATTAAACAATAATACGTAGGTCTGTTATAAGAGGCCGTCTAGGATGAAGGTTGATGAATTTTGGACTGCCACTGGGAAAAGAGTGTATATAAGAAAGGAAAAGACATTTTGCCTTAAAACAGGCTACCTACTAAACCCTCAAAGAGTCATTACAAGGGGTCTCATCGTGCAGAAAGCGTAGCAGTCGTCTCTCTACACGAGGCATCGGATTTAACGTCCACAGACGTGGCTGCGTACTTGTACATCCTGAACAGCCAAACTAACGCTCAAGTGTGAAAATGGTTGTATTGTTGGTCGGAAGAGAAGACCTAAGTAGCCATATTTCTGTTATACGGTCACCCTCGTGATTTTTTGTTAAGATGAAGGCAGCAGATGTGGTACATTCGTCAATGAAAAAGCGACCCAATGACAAAACAAATGTTACGTAATACTAATACGCGTACAATTTTCAACACATTACACTTTCAGAAGCCAAAACTTTGTGACGGAATAAACTCTTCAATTTCAAAAAACACTTTCAAGGATCAGCAATCTATACCAAATTCCCCATATAAAAATACAATGAGATTCGCCAAACGACTGACAAGGCTCGTGACCTCAGACAGGCACAAAGACATGTGTTCAGATTTAAACATTATGCTTTACTCCCATAGAACAAACCATTATCTTTCCGGAAAGCATATTGTTCGTTTAAATTGTCCAAAATAAAACTTGGAATAACAGTGAATGTCCTGTTTCCCTTTCTTGTTTTTGCAATTTGTACCTCAAATTATGTTTAATCTTTAAAATTTTAGATTGAGACCTTCTTTTTCAACATTTTAAAAACAGGAAAACTGTTAGTTACAATGAAAATCATTCAACTTCTAGAAGCGATTGAGATAGAATTGTATCTAAATGTATCATTTCAATGAATACTGTAGATTTTGTTTTTCTTTCGGGGGTACCAATTTTCATGGATTGATGTAATTAGATTTCGTGGTTACACCAAAATTTGCATAAAAGCCAATAGAAAACGTGTATTTCGTTGAACATTTGAATTGATGCTTCACCTCATACTTCGAAATCCACAATTGAAGACGCCTTCATCTAAAAGTCTGGTTATATTGCATTTTATCTATTAGTTACCTAATACAGTCGGCGACAACGATTGAATGATTTAATTAAAAGCACCACATAGAGCACAACTTTGGAACAAATTTAATTGTCTTCGACTGGTATGAAGGACGGGGTATTCGGGATTTTGACAACCTCAAAAACGAAGACATTACATAGGGCCAACAATTTTGTTTCGGATAGGTAACACTATGAAAACGTTGTAATGGAAAACTACATAAAGCATGTCATTATCCTACATCATATTCGACGTCCTAATTCTGAACTGACGTGGATGCGTATTTAAGCATCACACAGAACTACGTGAAAACCCTTGGAGGTGAAACCTTGGCTCTTAAACAGAGAGATTTGTACCGATTTCTCTATTGTGGTTAGTTGGGTCTCGAATGATATCATGTACTAAGATGTGCATAATTATAATATTCATTTTCCCCCTATCAGAAAAAAATAGGTTTTATTCATGAAGAATATTTTTAATGAAACAAAACATCTGCCACCACAATCCTCAGAGACATGTTTTCTAACTGGTAAGATCATAACAGATAAATTGATTAATTGTTGTATGCTTCACGTTCAATGACATATTTTATTCATTTTCAAGACGATTACAAATTAAGAATACATTTAAAATGCAAGTACTGTAAAGTGAGACAATTTAAAATTCCAATTTAAAAAAAAAAAAACGCTCTACTAGCCAACATCGTCGGTGTTTTTCTGCTTAATTCATTTCGACCCATTAATTTCGGATGGTTGTTTTCTTTACAAAAACAACATATGCTAAACAAGGTTAAAGGTAGTAAGGACCAAGGGAGTCTTAACATGGGATTGTGGGTACAGACGTGCAGCGCAGCTGGTATTTCAAATCCACCCCCATTCAAATATTGAAGTCTTTCAAAAATCACGACCCTTTCATATATTTCTTAGTTATCAGTCCATTTTTTATATGATTTATTATGAATGGAAATAAAGATAAGTACTTCAGACACAAGACATTTGTAAAGTGTTATTGTTATTTACCTACACTAGGTTTATACCAGAAATAAAGATAGGTACTTCAGACACAAGACATTTGTAAAGTGTTATTGTTATTTACCTACACTAGGTTTATACCAGAAATAAAGATAAGTACTTCAGACACAAGACATTTGTAAAGTGTTATTGTTATTTACCTACACTAGATTTATACCAGAAATAAAGATAAGTACTTCAGACACAAGACATTTGTAAAGAGTTATTGTTATTTACCTACACTAGGTTTATACCAGAAATAAAGATAAGTACTTCAGACACAAGACATTTGTAAAGTGTTATTGTTATTTACCTACACTAGATTTATACCAGAAATAAAGATAAGTACTTCAGACACAAGACATTTGTAAAGTGTTATTGTTTTTGACCTACCCTGGTATATACAAGACATTTGTAAAGTGTTATTTACCTACACTAGGTTTATACCAGAAATAAAGATAAGTACTTCAGACACAAGACATTTGTAAAGTGTTATTGTTATTTACCTACACTGGGTTTATACCAGAAATAAAGATAAGTACTTCAGACATAAGACATTTGTAAAGTGTTATTTGTATTTACCTACACTAGGTTTATACCAGAAATAAAGATAAGTACTTCAGACATAAGACATTTGTAAAGTGTTATTGTTATTTACCTACACTGGGTTTATACCAGAAATAAAGATAAGTACTTCAGACACAAGACATTTGTAAAGTGTTATTGTTTTTGACCTACACTGGGTTTATACAAGACATTTGTAAAGTGTTATTTACCTACACTAGGTTTATACCAGAAATAAAGATAAGTACTTCAGACACAAGACATTTGTAAAGTGTTATTGTTATTTACCTACACTGGGTTTATACCAGAAATAAAGATAAGTACTTCAGACATAAGACATTTGTAAAGTGTTATTTGTATTGACCTACACTAGGTTTATACCAGAAATAAAGATAAGTACTTCAGACATAAGACATTTGTAAAGTGTTATTGTTATTTACCTACACTGGGTTTATACCAGAAATAAAGATAAGTACTTCAGACATAAGACATTTGTAAAGTGTTATTGTTATTTACCTACACTAAGTTTTTACCAGTGTTGCAGAGAGTACTGTGTAGTTCTCCAGCTGAGCAGGAGTTTTTTCGGTATCGAGATGATTTATAAGACTTTTTTTTTCTTAAATTAAAAAGATTCCTTTGGCATAGTTGATTGATTGATTGTTGTTTGCTTAATGTCCAGTGGCAACTATTTCGTGTATGTTCAGGATAATGTAATAATAAATACAATAGGTAGGTCCTGTAATAGAGGCCATTTGGGATGCAGGTCGGGGGAATTTTGACTGCCAAAGGGAAATGAGTGTAGTGTATATTAGATACTGACATACATTTTGCCTTAGAACAGGCCACCTTCGGACCATTTAGTGATTTTTTGCAAGGGGTCTTACCGTTCAGAGAGCGCATGACAGTTTCTCTACATAGGCATCGGATTAAACGTCCCTTCCTGAGTGGACGTGGCTGAGTACTTGTACACCACGCCCCAATTTGCCAAGGGTTGTACTGCTGGTAGGTTAAAGACCTTAGTGACATTATCTCGATTCTCCCACCCTTGTGGTTATTGTTAAGATGAAGGCAGCAGACTTAAATGATAAGTTTGGTATATAGGAACACTTTCTGATTATCTTTATTCAAAATGATTAATAACAGTAAGAATTAAGTAGATGTGGTGTATCTGTCAATGAGACAGCGACCCAATGACACACACATATTACTTGGTAATAATACGCGTACGGCTTTCTTCAAATTACACTGTCATAAGCCCAAAATTTGACTGAATAAAGTCTCCGAATTCAAACAATTCAGCAAAGACTTTCAAGGATGAGCAACCTATACCAAATTCCCCAAATGAAAAAAATACAATGAGATTTGACAAAAAACAACGACTGACAACCTAAGGCTCGTAACCTCAGACAGACATAAATACATGTCTTCAGATTAAACAATTTTGCTTTAAACCTATAATACATTCTAGTACAATTATTCCGGAGAGCTTATTGTTGGTTTAAATGGTCACACAAAAAAAATAACAGTGGAAGTCCTGATTTTCCTTTTCTTTTTTATGTAATTTGTCCTTCAAATCAATTTAATCATGAACATTTTAGATTGATTGTTAATTGCTTAACGTCCAGTGGCAAATATTGCATACATGTTCAGGACGAGAATAAATTTGCAAAAAAATACATAAGGTAGGTCCTGTAATAGAGGTTGCCCGGGATGAAGGTCGGGGAAATTTGGGGTGTTACTGGAAAATGAGAATATATTGAATACGGACCCCTCAAAGAGTTGTTGCAAGGGTTCTTAACGTGCAAAGAGCTTGGCACTCTCTTTACACGAGGCATCGGATTTAATGTCCTCATTCTGACCGGACGTGAGAACGTACTTTATACATCCCGCACAGTCAAACGGACGCTCCAATTGGCGAGGGATTTACTGCCTGTCGGAGGAAGACCAATGGTGACCATGTTTCTATTCCTCAGTCACCCTTTGAGGGGGGTGTCATAATGAATACTGTAGACTATATATTTTAGTAGGTACCTATTTTCGTGGATTTAGGATGTTCGATTTCGTGGTTTAACCAAAACTTACTACAAACCAATAGAAAACATCTTCATCTCAAAGTCTTGTTATATTACATTTCATCTATGATTTACCAAATAACATTACAGTCGGAGACAACGATTGATTGATTAAAATAAACAACACAAATTTGAATGGTATGAAGGACGGGATATTGGGGATTTGGTATGAAGGACGGGGTATTGGGGATTTTGACAACCTCAAAAACTAAGACTTGTTACATAGGGTCAACATTTTTGCCTCGGATAGGCAACCCCAACAACATTGAAAAGTAAAGCTATAGTAAACATGTCATTACCCTACATCATATTCAACGTCCCAATTCTGAAATGACGTGGATTCGTATTTATACATCCCACCTATATTTCTAAGTAATCAGTACATTTCTTATATGCTTTATCATGAATGGAAATAAAGGTACGCACTTCAGTCAAAAGTTATTTGTAAAGCATTACTTTTATTCAACTGCACTGGGTTGATATCAGTGTTGTAGATAGTATTGTTTTATTACTCAGATGAGGAGGAAGTGATTCGGTATTGATATGATTTAAGACATTTTTTTTCCTAAATTACAAAGATTCTAACTTCCTAGGGGAAAGTTGATTTACTAATTGTTGGTTGATTAATGTCCAGTGGCAAATTTTTCGTGCATGTTCAGGACAATTTAATAATAAATACACTAGGTAGGTCATGTAATAGAGGCCATTTGGCATGAAGTTCAAGAGAATTCTGACTGCAAATGGGAAATGAGTATTCATAAGATACGAACAAAAATTTTGCCTTACAACAGGCCACCTTCGAACCCCTCAAATAGTTTTTGCAAGGGTTCATAACGTGCAGAGAGTATGACAGTCACTCGACATGAGGCATCGCATTTAAAGTCCCAATTTTGAGTGGACGTGGCTGCGTACATCCCGCATAGCCAAAATGACGCTCCACTTTGCCAAGGATTGTACTGCCGGTAGGTAGAAGATCATATCCCTCTTTCCCAGTCACTCTTTGTGGTTCTTCTTAAGATGAAGGCAGCAGACTTAAAATATGGTAAGTTTGGTATAGTGGATAACTTTTTCTTTACCTCTATTCAAATTGAATAACACAAGTGAGAATTAAGTAGATGTGGTTTATATGGCAATGAAACAGCGACCCAATGACAAACAAATATAACTTGGTAATAATACGCGTACGGCTTTTATCAAATTACACTTTCAGAAGCCCATAATTTGACTAAATAAAGTCTCTGAATTTCAACAATTCAACAAAGACCCTCAAAGATCAGCAACCTATACCAAATTCCCCAAATGAATAAAAATGTACATTAAAACTTGACAAAAAACAACGAATGACAAGCTTAGGCTCATGGCCTCAGACAGACAGATATAAAGACATGTGTTCAGATTAAACAATTTTGCCTCAGACCTAAAATACATATTAGTACCATTATACAGGAAAGCATATTACTGGTTTGAATGGTCACAAACAAAAATAACAGTGAAAGTCCTGTTTTTTTCCCTTTTTTATGTATTTGGACCTCAAATAAATTTAATCTTAAACATTTAAGATTGTGTGATAATGATTGATTGTTGGTTGCTCAACGTCAAGTGGCAAATATTTCATACATGTTCAGGACGAGAACAAATTAACAATAAAAACATTAGGTAGGTCCTGTAATAGAGGTCGTCCAGGATGATGGACGGAGAAATTTGGACTGCCACTGGAAAATGAGGGTACTAGTATACTGGATAGGAACAGAAATTTAGCCTTGCAAAAGGGCACATACGGACCGCTCAAAAAGTTGTTGCAAGGGTTTTTAACGTGCAAAGAGCTTGGCACTCTCTTTACACGAGGCATTGGATTTAACGTCCCCATTCTGACCAGACGTGGCTGCGTACTTGATACATCCCACACAGCCAAAAGGACGCCACACACTTTAGCGGGGGTTTTACTGCCTGTCGGAGGATGACCAATGTTGACCATATTTCTATTCCTGTCTCCCTTGGAGGAGGGGGGAGTCATACTGAATACTGTGGATTATTTTTTTCTGTGGCTACCAATTTTCGTTGTTTTATGATATTTGATTTCGTGGTTTAACCAAAATTTGCATATAAACCAATACAAAACATTTTCATCGAAAAGTCTTTGTTATATTACATTTCATCTATGAGTTACCAACTAAAATTACAGTCGGTGACAACGATTGATTGATTTAAATGAAAAAAGACCACAAAGAGCACAATTTTGGAACAAATTTCATTCAGAACAGGTATGAAGGACGGGGTATTCGGGAATTTGACAACCTCAAAACCGAAGACATGTTACACAGGGTCAACAATTTAGCTTCGGGTAGGCAACCCAAAAACAGTGTAATGTAAAGCTGTAAGACGCCTTACATCATATTCAACGTCCAAATTCTGAACTGATGTGAATGCGTATTTATACATCCCAGAGAACTGCAATAAAACCCTCGAGGTGAAAACTTGGTTTTTAGAGATTTGTACGGATTAATCTAACGTGGTTTGATTGAGATTCCCTTGCAAAACTTGCTCCATACCAGATATTTTTGTAACCAAAACACATCATGTGCTAAGATTTGTCTTATATTTATATCTTCCCCTATAGTAAAAAATACAGTTTTATTCATGAAGTTATTTTAAACATCAGCAACCACAATCCGCAGATACATGTTTCCTGACTAAGCTCATAAAAGATCGATTGGATAATTGTTGTTTGCTTTACGTTCAGTGGCAAGTATGTCAGTCATTTTCAAGACGAAAACAAAGCATTTTTGCGCCTGTCCCAAGTCAGGAGCCTCTGGCCTTTGTTAGTCTTGTATCATTTTTAATTTTAGTTTCTTGTGTAATTTGGAGTTTAGTATGACGTCCATTATCACTGAACTAGTATACATATTTGTTTAGGGGCCAGCTGAAGGACGCCTCCGGGTGCGGGAGTTTCTCGCTGCATTGAAGACCCATTGGTGGCCTTCGGCTGTTGTCTGCTCTATGGTCGGGTTGTTGTCTCTTTGACACATTCCCCATTTCCATTCTCAATTTTATTTTAAGAATACCTTTGAAATGCAAGTATTGTAAAGTGACAATTTAAAATTCCTATTGTAAAAAAAAAAAAGCTCTACTAGCCAACACCGTCAATGTGTTTCTACTTTATTCATTTTTACCCATTAAATTTGGATGGTCGTTTTCTTTTCAAAAACAACATATGCTATATAAAGTTCAAGGTAGTAAGGACCACGGAGAGTGGATGGGGGTCTCAAAAGTAGATTGTTGGTACAGACGTGTAGCGCAGCTGGTGTTTCAACCCCTTCATATATTGAAATGTTGTAAAAATCAAGACCCATGAACTTATTTCATGACAAATTTATTACCCGTTCATATATTTCTTAGTTACATTTTTTTTTTTATATATATCTTAATTTGATTTAAAAGCGGAAACACATATGTACAGATAATTAATCGAAGGATAAAATTTACCGACTCATTTACAATTTACCTTCAGTTGGTGGAATTGCAACCCCACTGATATATGTGATATATATCAAATGGGCACGTATCCTAGCGAAATGTCTGTGAATCTTCATATAGAAAGAACCCCCCCCCCCTTTTTTCCGTGATTCAAACACATATATTACTTCACTGCATTGGTACATCCAGTACATGACTATGCTCTACATATATCTGTTTTTCAATCTCTGTCATATTACACTTTTCATTTTCACTGTTTTACGATTTTCTTGAATTATACGAGTTCAAAGTGACAATTATTCAAATAAATCGTAAACATTGGAGAGAAAATTTGAGGTCGTTGAAAATTCAATAATACATAATATAGTATGCAAAATATTTTTTTAACATCTTTTTATCGCTTTTAGTGGTAAATTTTTGTAAACTGCATTATAAATAAGGTAATCGATTGTTGAAATAACCAAATCAATACTTGATTATTTGTTTCAGAAAATTAACCGGAAAAAGAAGAAGCATTCGATAAGGATCAAGCATTAGTCAAAGCCAACCTTCCTGTTTCTGTCAATTTACGTCAACAGTTAACTATCAAAAAGTCTGAGAAAGAAAATCTGTACATTACTAGCTGTATCAAAATAGACAATACATTAATGTTTACCGACTACACTAATAACCGACTTATTATTTGTAATTCAGACGGTACTGATATCCATCACATTCCTCTGTACTATACACCACGTTATATGACACAGATAGATAGTAACACTGTAGCAGTATCCTGTGTATATAACAGAACCATACTGATAATAAATATATCTACAGGTTCTGTCACCAGTACAATCAACACCAGTGGTTACTGCTACGGAATATCATATAATGATAATAACCTGTACGTTGTTATTGATAGGACTATAATACATGTGATGGACCTGACAGGTAAAGTAATACGTACTATACCTTTACCTCCAGCCCGTATCACCGACATTACAGTAGACAGAGACAGGTTGGTTTGTATAGACGATACATCAATATACTGCTGCTCGTTAGATGGAAAACCAATTTGGAAGTTTAAAAAGGATAAATTTCAGGATTTAGTTTATGTGACAACAGATAATGAGAGGAATGTCTATGTGACTAATTATAAGACCAACACTGTAGAAGTTATATCAGATGATGGTAAACATCACAGAGAACTTCTTACTAAATCAGATGGATTGAATGGGCCGTGGGGAATTTATTTTGACAAAAAAGAAAATATTCTGCTTGTTTGTAATTATTATAACGGAAAGGTTTTTCTTTTTGACGTGAAAAGGAAATCAACATAAATAAACATGAATAATTCTTTCAGACAATGAGTTTATTCGGACTCGGGTCTGTTTGTGCATTTTGTCATTCAAAATAACTTCTCTTTATTTTTATTTTCTATACTATCAATTACTGATTGTCATGATCTGTACAGTTGTATTCTGTATTCAAAGTAAGGACAATATTAACAATTTATTATGTTCATGTTTTTTGTGATTAACATCTTTTTTTTTGTATGTGTGACAACAATTCAACTTTAAATTGAAAATTAGAGAAATGTTACAAAGACATGTTGTGACAACACATCAACTTTATATTGAAATTTAGAGAAATGTTACAAAGACATGTTGTTCTTTGATTCACGTCAATTTGGGGTTTGATAGTTGGAGAAAAAAATTATAATGCAAGTTATATATCATCACATCTTTCAAAACCACATATAAATTGTTTAAGACAATTATTCGAAATACAGACATTCTCTTTACGGATGTGTAGGTTGTAAATAAAATCTTTACAAATTTAAAATTGTATTGTGTCGTTCACCCCGGTAGTCTTACATGTACATTTTAAATACAAATAATTCAGATATATACATCGTTTATTTGTTCTCATCCTGAACATGTATAATATATTTGCCACTGTACGATATACAACCAACAGATAAACCAATTAATTATTTTATTCATACCAAACTATATCACATTTTTTAAGTTTATCAATGTGTTTATTTCTTAATTTGATGACAGGAAATGCGCGTCTAGCGAACACAATTATAAGCCTGGTATCTTTGGTGAGTTTTTGCAACCACTGTGATGATGCCACTGCTGTTGGACGTTTAGTCTCTGAGGATATCGCCAGACCAGTAGGCAGCCTCTTCAATTGACATGAATATTATCATATATTCATTTGTCATTGCTGTATTGTTTCGGCATTTTGAACGCGTAAATACCAAAACACCAACCGCGTTATTATTGAATATCATAATTACCTTTTTTTTTAAGAAACTCTTCATAGTATAGTTAACAAGATAAATGTAATGGTCAACATATTTGGTAGTGAGGAGAATGTGGAAATATTTGATGATACTGAACTAGTAACGGAAGGTATGCATTCTAACGAAGAATATTTTATTTCAATATTTTAAATTATGTATTATTTCGAATTAAGTGCTACACTATGAATATCAAATATTCTATTAGATTCTGTCAATGTCTTGTGATCTTTGTAAATCAACACGATATATAGAAAATTATTGATTAGTTTTTATTCTGATGTTTCAGACAACAAGAGAATCCTTATACCGGTTTTCATGCAACTTGACATTCCGACTTCATGGGATAAAACAAAAGTTTTTGAAGCTATAGATGAATTCAGATTAACCGGAACACCAGACATGAATATCCGAATTAAAGCTATTTCCATCGATGACCTCAACATGTATGCAGAAATAGCAAAGCAGGTCCTATGTAATGTTCATGAACTTCGTTCCGAAATTAACAAACTTATGTCTACGATGCTATCAGAAGCGGATATTGATACAAAAGAACATGCAGAATTGTGTGTTAATTTAAATGTACCAGACAGATCAGGTAATTTTTAATTTTTGATATCCTTAATAAGAAAATCAGAAATACTTTAAAGTACCAGTTAGACCAGGATATTTTTTTCTTTTTGAGATGGCAATCAGAAAAATAGTCAAGTTGAAAACAACTTTAATTGATTGCCCTCATACCTAATAAATTTGGCCCATTATGACAGTATTACAGAATTTATAAGAAGTAGTTGAATGCACTACTAATTCTCTAACTTAAACCATTTCTGTTGAAAAGACTGTCTATTTTACATTTTGACAATAATTCAAGAGTTTTACATAGACATAGTTTCATATTTTGTCAATTCTATTATTTAATGATTGGAAATGTGTATATCAAAACGGTTCACATTGAGGAATCCAACAAGTTAACAAAAGTTACATATAATTTAATTGTGTATACACCTGTTACAGGTTGATTATGCAATTGGTCCGAGAGCATATTCAATTATAAATGTTAGACATTTTACACAACTAAGATTTAGCAATTATGTGAAAATATCTTATTTTTACTTTTTTGTAATACCACCTCGCTAAAAGCCTTCATCGTAAAGTAATTGGATACGAAAGTCATAACGGTAAAATATATATATGCATACAGCGGGATTCTAGTCTTGTACACGATTGGTATTGATTGGTTATTGTTTGCAAAATGTCCAGTGGCAAATATGTCATGCATGTTCAGTACACCAATTCAAAAATAAATACAATCGGTAGGTCCTGTATTAGAGGCCGTTTGGGATGTAGGTCGGGGGATTGTTGACTGCCACTGGGAAATGAGTGTATATTAGATACAGACATTTTGCCTTACTACAGGCCACCTTCGATCCCTTTATAGATTTTTTGCAAGGGGTCTTAACGTGCAGAGAGCATTGAAGTCTCTAGACATGAGGCATCGGATTAAACGTCATCTTCCTGACTGGACGTGGCTTCGAAATTGTACATTCCCCAAAGCCAACATGACGCTACATTGTGGGGTTGTACTGCCGGTAGGAAGAAGACCTTAGTAACCATATCTCTATTCCCCAGTCACCCTTGGGCTTCTTGTTAAGATGAAGGCAGCAGACTTAAATGATAATTTTGGTATAGTGGATAACTTTCTGATTATCTCCATTTAAAATGAATAATATAAGTATGAATTAAGTAGATGTGTATTTGTCCTCCCCAAATGAAAACAATACAATGACATTTGACAAAAAAAAAAACGACCGATAAGACTCCGACAGGCACAAATACATGTGTTCAGATTAAACAATTTTGCTTTTGTCCTATAGTGCATACCATTATTTTCTTCCAGAAAGCGTATCGTTGATTTAAATGGTCACAAATTAAACTGACAATAACAGTGAAAGTCCTCTTTGTCTTCTTCCTTTTTATGTAGTTTATACCTCAAATATATTAAACTTCAAAATTTTAGATTGAGTTCGTTTCTTTTAAACATTTTAAAACCGGGAAAAATATTAGTTACATTAAAACAAGTTCAACTTCTAGAAGCGATTGAGATAGAAATGTATCTTCATGTATCATTTCAATGAAAACTGTGGATTATTTATTTTCGTGGGTACCAATTTTCGTGGATTGAGGATATTTTATTTCGTAATTTAACCAAAATTTGCATATAAGCCAATAGAAAACGCGTATTTTTTAACACTTATTAAGTTCATGCTTCACCTTATACTTCGAAATCCACAATTAAAGACGCCTTCATTTAAATGTCTGGTTATATTGCACTTCATCCACGAGATACAAAATAACATTACAGTCGACGACAGTAACTAGTTGATTTAATTAAAAGGACAACATAGAGCACAATTTTAAAACAAATTTAAAAATCTTTCGACTGGTATGCAGGACGGGGTATTCGGGATGTTGAAAACCTCAAAAACGAAGACATGTTACATGGGATCAACAACTATGCTTCGGATAGGCAACCCCAAAAACATTGTAATGTAAGGGTTGTACTGCCGGAAGGTAGAAGACCTTAGTGACCATATCTCTATTCCCCAGTCACCTTTGGGGTTCTTGTTAAGACTTAAATGATAAGTTTGGTATAGTGGATTACTATCTGATTATCTTTAAGCAATTGTCAATAAACCTCAGACAGGCAGAAAGACATGTGTTCAGATTAAACAATTTTGCTTTAAGACCTATAATTAATACATGCTAGTACCATTATTCAGGAAAGCTTCTTGTTACTTTGAATGGCCACAATCATGCAAATAAAACTGACAATAACGGTGAAAGTCCGGTGTTTTCCTTTTCTTCTTTATGTAATTGGTACCTCAAATAAATTTAATCTTGAAAATTTAAGATCGAGTCATGATTGATTGTTGCTAAACGTCCATTGACAAATATTTCATACATGTTCAGGACGAGAACAAATTAATAAATACAATAAGTAGGTTCTGTAATAGAGGTCGTCCGGGATGAAGGGCGGGGAAAATTGGATTGCCACGGGAAAATAAAGGTATATTGGATAGAGACAGAAATTTAGCCTAGCTACAGGTGTAATACCACCAAATCATAGTACGTCACATCCGGTTGCATACGAAAATAGGTCGAAAAAAAATATTCCCTTGAATTTGACAGTTGTAGGTAATTGATCCTAAATGTCATTGCAGTAAAACATTTCTGGGTCATAAACATATATCTTGGGTATTTCAAAGCACCATTATTTTTTTATTTGGGGTTTCTATAAAATATTTTGGAAACTTGAGGTTACATGGTTACTAAAGCTTGTACACAGGTTAAAAAAGGGGGAAAATTTGATTGGTTAACTTCCAGTGATGGTTATTTTCTTATATGCAATGAAATGTATTGTGAAATTTTTTCTATAGTACTGGACAGGATAAAACTTTACTCATGCCAAGTATTTCTTTATTTGAAATAAAGATAAATTCTGCACAATTTTTTGAAAAGTGCAAATTTAACAAAGACTAATAGGGGAAAATCAATGGTGGTATTACACCTAATATGGGAAGCTGTACATGCACCTTTGACCTTGTGAGTACTCTCATGTGTTAAAATTTCTTGCTATTTAAGTGAAATATTACAAATAATGAAATATTCTGAGTGGATTGAGTCTCCAAAACACATTTTATGAGAAAATTTCCTTGAAATAGGACTTTACCATGAATATTAGTTGACAGAACAAACCATACTTAGAGTTTTGGGGAGCTTTTTCTCCTTATTTCTTATATTCTGCTATACTAAAAAAATTTTCCTAAGAAATACTTTAATAAATATATAGTTTTAAGTAAATGAAATTATTTTTAAAGCAGTAACAACAAATTATTCACCAAAAGAGAAGCTTTTTATGTCCCTCTCTGGAACGCGGCGTTAATTTAAGTTTTACGTAAGGACTTATTGAAACCTCCTTGGAGACAGTAAACTTTTATACGGATAGTTCATTCAGCTTGAATACTTCAATTAATCATTTATTATAACATTTCTATCATAAATGAGTGAAAGTTACCCCAAAATTTTTATTTATTGGCCTAAAAAGTAGAAATTTTGAGGAAATGAGAGGTATAAATGGACCAAAAGAGACCTTATAAAGAAGACAAAGAGGTCCATTAGTAGCATTTATCATCCTAAAGTCATCTTTTGTATCATATTCAACTGTTTGTAGGCAGATGAGATAAATTTTTGACCATTTATTGGTCCACACTATATTCTATCATGATGCGACTTGGTTTGGATTTTTCGAAGAAATTTTGCTCGAATCGCTGTAGATGTTGTCTTACATTATACTAGATTTTTTTCAAACTATTGAACTGATTATGACAAAACTTGACAGTAATGCTTGAAATAACCAGTATTACAAAGGAAAAAAGTCACATTCAGTTTATTGAACAAAAAAGTCTTCTTTAGGTGTAAAACCACCAAATCATAGTACGTCACATCCGGTTGCATACGAAAATAGGTCGAAAAAAAATATTCCCTTGAATTTGACAGTTGTAGGTAATTGATCCTAAATGTCATTGCAGTAAAACATTTCTGGGTCATAAACATATATCTTGGGTATTTCAAAGCACTATTATTTTTTTATTTGGGGTTTCTATAAAATATTTTGGAAACTTGAGGTTACATGGTTACTAAAGCTTGTACACAGGTTAAAAAAGGGGGAAAATTTGATTGGTAAACTTCCAGTGATGGTTATTTTCTTATATGCAATGAAATGTTATGTGAAATTTTTTCTATAGTACTGGACAGGATAAAACTTTACTCATGCCAAGTATTTCTTTATTTGAAATAAAGATAAATTCTGCACAATTTTTTGAAAAGTGCAAATTTAACAAAGACTAATACGGGAAAATCAATGGTGGTATTACACCTACAGGCCACGGACCGCTCAAAGAGTTGTTGCAAGGGTTCTTAACGTGCAAAGAGCGTGGCACTCTCTTTACACGAGGCATCGGATTTAACGTCCCCATTCTGATCGGACGTGGATGAGTACTTGATACATCCCGCACAGCCAAACGGACGTCTCAACTTTGGAGAGGATTTTACTGCCGGTCGGAGGATGACCAATGGTGGCCATATTTCTATTTTCCCGGTCACCCTTGGGGGGAGTCATAATGAATACTGTGGATTGTTTGTTTTTGTGGATTGAGGATATTTGATTTCGTGGTTTAACCAAAATTTGCATATAAACAAATAGAAAAAATCTTAATCTAAAAGTCTATGAGTTACCAAATAATATTTAAGGTGGCGACAACGATTGATTGATCTAAATAAAAAAAAAAGACCACAAAGAGCACAATTTTGGAACAACTTAAATAGTCTTCGATCTCAAAAAGGAAGACATGTTGCATAGGGTCAACAATTTTGCTTCGGATAGACAACCCAAAAAACATTGTAATGTAAAGCTGTAGAAAGCGTGTCAATCCTACATTATATTCAACGTCCTTATTCTGATCTGACGGGGATTTGTATTTATACATCCAACAGAAGTACGTGAAGCACCATGAGGCAAAATCTAAGCCCTTTAATAGAAAAAGATTTGTACCGATTTCTCAATCGTGGTTAGTTAGGGGCTCCCTCGAAAGACATCATGTACTAAGATGTGCATAATTATAACGTTCATTTTCCCCCTATCATAAACAAAAAATAGGTTTTATTCACAAAGAATATTTTAATGAAACTAATCATCGGCCACCACAATCCGCAGACACGTTTGCTGACTGGTAAGGTCAAAAGATCATTTGATTTATTGTTGTTTGCTTTACGTTCAGTGGCAAATATTTCATTTATTTTTTAAGACGAGAACAAATCAAGAATATATTTAAAATGCATGTACAGTAAAGTAAAGAGACAATTTAAAATGCCCTTGTAGAAAACCGCTCTACTAGCCAACATTGCCGGTGTGTTTCTACTTTATTCATAACGACCCATTAAATTCGGATGGATGTTTTCTTTACAAAAACAACATATGCTAAACAAAGTTTAAGGTAGTAAGGACCACGGGGGTTCTCAACATTGGGATTATGGGTACAGACGTGCAGCGAAGCTGGTATTTCAAAAACACCCCAATTCAAATATTGAAGTCATGTAAAAATCACGACCCGTCAATTTATTTTATAACATATTTATAACCCTTTCATATATTTCTTAAGTTATCAGTCCATTTTTTATATGCTTTATCATGAAAGGAAATAAAGATAAGAACTTCAGACACAAGAAATTTGTAAAGTGTAAATAATCTGCAGTGGGTTGATACCAGTATTACAGAGAGTACTGTGCAATTCCCCAGCTGAGGAGGAGGTGTTTCGGTATCGAGATGATTTATAAGACATTTTTTTCCTTAAAATATAAAGATTCCAACTCCCTCTAGCATAGTTGATTAGACCCCTTAGAGATTTTTAGCAAGGGGTCTTACCGTGCAAAGAGCATGGCAGTCTCTAAATGAGGTATCGGATTAAACGTCCTCTTCCTGACTGGATGTGGCTGCGTACTTGTACATCCCGCAAAGCCATCACGCTCAACTTTGGTAAAGGTTGTACTGCCGGTAGGTAGAAGACCTTAGTGACCATATCTCTATTCCCCAGTCACCTTTGGGGTTCTTGTTAAGACTTAAATGATAAGTTTGGTATAGTGGATTACTATCTGATTATCTTTAAGCAATTGTCAATAAACAGCTACCTATAGACAAACAAATATTACTTATTATAATACGCGTACGGCTTTCATCAAATTACTTTCAGAAGCCCAAAATTTGAGTGAATATAGTCTCTAAATTTCAACAATTGAACAAAGTTTTATGACCTCAGACAGGCAAAAAAGACACGTGTTCTGACTAAACAGTTTTGCTTTAGACCTATAAATCATACTAGTACCATTATTCAGGAAAGCTTAGGGTCTGTAGGTGACCTGTTGCAAGGCTAAATTTTTGTCCCTATCTAATATACCCTCATTTCCTGTGGCAGTCTAAATTTCTCCGACCTTAATCCCGAACGCCTTTATTACAGAACCTACCTATTGTACTTATTGTAAATTTGTTCTCGTCCTGAATATGCATGAAATATTTGCCACTGGACGTTAAGCAGCCAACTATCAATCAATCAAGGAAAGTTTTTTGTTTGTTTAAATGGTCACAAATAAAACTGACAAAACAGTGAAAGTCCTGTTATTCCTCATATACTTTATGTAATTTGTACCTCAAATACATTTTATCTTGAACATTAAAGATTGAGTCATAATAAAGGATTGTTGATTGGTGGTTTCTTAACGTCCAGTGGCAAAAATTTCATACATTTTCTCGAAAACAAATTAACAATAAATATAATAGGTAAGTCATGTAATAGAGGTCGTCCTAGATGAAGGTCGGGTAAATTTGGACTGCCACTGGAAAATGAGGGTATATTGGATAGGGGCAGAAATTGAGCATTTCAACAGGCCACATACGGATCACTCAAAGAGTTGCTGCATGGGTTCTTAATGTGCAATGAGCATATCACTCTCTTTAAACGAATCATCGGATTTAACGTCCCCATTCTGTCCAGACGTGGCTGCGTACTTGATACATCCCGCAGAGCCAAACGGATTCCCAACTTAGGCGAAGGTTTTACTGCTGGCCGCAGGAAGACCAATGGTGACCATATTTCTATTCCCCGGACACTCTTTGGGGGAGTCATAACGAATTATTGTGGATATTTGATTTCTAGGTTTAACCAAAATTTGCATATAAACCAATAGAAAACATCTTAATCTAAAAGTCTTGTTATATTGCATTGCATCTAAGAGTTACCAAATAACATCACAGTCGGGGACAACGACTGATTGATTTAATCAAAAAAAAAAACATAGAACACAATTTGGGAACAAATGTATTAGTCTTCGGCTGGTCTGAAGGACGGGGTATTTGGTATTATGACAACCCCAAACACAAAAACTTGTTACATAGGGTCAACAATTTTGCTTCGGATAGGCAACCCTCAAAACGTAGTAAATAAACTCATCATATATACCAGGATTGGAAATAGTATTTGCGCCAGACGCGCGTTTCGTCTACAAAAGACTCATCAGTGACGCTCGAATCAAAAAAGTTAAAAAGGCCAAATAAATTACGAAGTTGAAGAGCATAGGACCAAAAATTCAGCTGTAGAAAGCGTTTCACTACCCTACATCATATACAGCGTTCCCACTTCCGATCTAACGTGGATGCGTACTTATACATCCCACAGAACTACGTGAATACCCTTAACGACACCTTGGTTCTTAAACGGAGAGATTTCAACCAATTTGTCTATCGTGGTTAGTTGGGGGTTCCCTCAAAAGACATCGTATGAACTGATGTGGATTCGTATTTATACATCCCACATATATTTATCAGTAACTAGTACGTTTGTTATATGCATTAACATGAACGGATAGAAAGATAAGCACTTCAGACACAAGTAATTTGTAAAGACCTGCACTGAGTTGATATCAGTGTTGCAGAGTGTACTGTGTACTTTTCCAGCTGAAGAGGAGATGATTCCTAAATTACAAAGATTGCAACTTCCTCAGGCAAAGTTGATTGTTGGTTGCTTAATGTCCAGTTGCTAAAATGTCGTGCATGTTTCGCGACAATTTAATAATAAATGCAATAGGTAGGTCCTGTGTGTATATTAAGATACGGTAGGGAATGTAAGGCAGGCCACCTTCGGACCCCTAAAAGAGTTTTGGCAAAGGTTTTTTACATGGACCAAGCATGGCAGTCACTCGACATGAGACATCAAATTTAAGGTCTCAGTTCTGAGTGAGCATGGCTACGTACTTTTACATCACACATAGCCAACATGACGCTCCACATTGCCAAAAGGTGTACTGACGGTAGGTAGAAGACTTTAGTGACCATATATCTCTTTCCCAGTCACCCTTAGTGGTTCTTGTTAAGATAGCAGACTTAAATTACAAGTTTAGTGTAGTGGATTATTTTTTATTTAACTCTTTTCAAATTAAGTATATGTGGTGTATCTGTCAATAAAACAGCGACCCAATGACAAACAATATTACTTAGAAATAATACGGGTACGGCTTTCATAATATAACACTTTCAGAAGCCCCAACTTCTACTGAATGAAGTCTCAGAATTTCACCAAAATAACAAAGACCATCAAATATCAGCAACCTATACAAATTCCCGCAATGAAAAAAAAAATACATTGAAAATTGACAATAAACAACGACTAACATGCTAAGGCTCGTGACCTCAGACAGACATAAAGACATGTGTTCAGATTAAACAATTTTGCTTTAGACCTATAATACATACTAGTATCATTATTCAGGAAAGTTTATTGTTGGTGTTAATGGCCACAAAAAAAAACAGTTAAAGCCTGTTTGCCTTCCTGATGTACAACACAAATGTAAATAAATCCTCAACTAAATGTTATCTTAAAAATTTAAGATTGAGTCATTATGAATGATTTGTGGTTGCAATAATTTTCTTCATGTTCAGGGCGAGAACAAATTAACAATAAATACATTAGGGAGGTCCTGTGATATAAATTTGGACTGCCACGGGAAAATGAGGGTATATTGGATAGGGACAAACATTTAGCCTTGCAACAGCCCACCTTTGGACCGCTCAAAGAGTTGTTGCAAGGATTCTTAACGTGCAAAGAGCTTGGCACTTTTTTTAAACGAGGCATCGGATTTCACGTTTCCATTATGACCTTACGTGGCTGCGTACTTGATACATCCCGCACAGCTAAACTAACGCCCTACTTTGGCGAGGGGTTTTCTGCCGGTCTATTCCCCAGTCACCCTTTGGGGGGAGTAATAATGAATACTGTGGATTATTTACTTTCGTGGGTACCAATTTTAGTGGACTTCGGATATATGATTTCATGGTTTAACAAAAATTTGCATATAAACCAAAAGAAAACATTTTCATCTAAATTTTGTTATATTGCATTTCATCTCTGAGTTACCAAATAACATTATAATCGGCGACAACGATAGAGTGGTTTAAATAAAAAGACCACAATTTAGGAACAAATTAAATAGTCTTGGACTTGTATGAGGGACGGGGTATTGGGAATTTTGACATCTTAAAACATCGAAGACATGTTACATGGGGTTAAACATTCTGCTTAAGGAATAGGGAACCCCATAAAAGTTGTAATGTAAAGCTGTAGAAAGCGAGTCATTACCCTAATTCATATTCAACGCCCTATTCTGATCTGACGTGGATGCGTATAAATACATCCCACAAAACTACGTGAAGTCCCTTTTTTACTCATTTCTCTATCCTGGGTAGTAGGGGGGTCCCTTGCAAAACTTTCTCAAAACCAGGAAATTTTGTAACAAAAAGACACCAAGTACTTTAGATGTGCATAACTATAATATTATTTTGTCCCCTAATCATAAAAAAAATCAGTTTAATCCATGATGAATATTTTTAATAAAACTAAACATGGGCCACCACAATCCGTCGAGACATATTTTATGACTGTTTAGCTAATAAGAGATCAATTGATTAATTGTGGTATGCTTTACGTTCAGTGGCAAATATTTCAATCATTTTCAAAAAGAACAAATCAAGAATACATTTAGACAACAAGTTCTGTAAAGTGAATCAACATGGCACTGGGGTACACACGTGCAGCGCAGCTGGTGTTTCCAAAAAAACCCACTTATATATTGTAGTTTTGTGAAAAACACGGCCAATGAATATATTTCAGGACAAATTTATAACCCGTTCATATATTTCTTAGTTATCAGTGGATTTTTTATATCTTAACTTTATTTAAAAAGCGGTCAAACATTTATACAGATATTCAATCGAAAGATAAAAAAATATTGATCCATTGACATTTTACCTAAGTGAAATGGCAACTCGCTGATATATTTGACACGTAATTGTAAACCTTCATTCAGAAAAAAATCCCTACATATTTTTTTCTATTTTGCAAATGATTTTAAATCGGTAGGTCAAACAAATATCTGCATTGGTTTGTCCAGTACATTACTAGATGTATGCTCTACACATACAAGTTTTTCAATCTGTCATTTATAATTTTTCTATTTTCCATGGATTATATGCTGTTGTCGAATCATGCTAAGCTCGATTTGTACAAGTGGAAAAAAACTCAAATAAATCGTTAACATCTGAGAGAAAATTTGAGGTCGTGAAAAATTCAATATTACATAATTATATAGTTTGCAAAACATAAGAAATATTACAACATTCAATCACTTTTAGCGGTAAACTGAATTATAGATTAAGAAATCAATTGTTGTAATAACCAACTCGATACTTCATTATTTATTTTCAGAAAATGAACCAAATAAAGAAGAAGCTCAGGATCAAGCTTCCGTCAAAACCAACATTCCTGTTTGTGTCACTTTGCGTCAACAGTTAAATATAAAAAAGTCATCGAATAAAAATCCGACCATACTGAGCTGTATCAAAATCGGCAATACATTAGTGTTTACCGACTGTAGTAATAAGCGACTTATTTTTTGTAATTCAGACAGTACTGATATCCATCACATTCCTCTGTCCTATAGACCAGATTATATAACAGAGATAAATATTAATACTGTAGCAGTATCCTGTGTAGGTAAGAGTACCATACTGATAATAAATATATCTAAAGGTTCTGTCACCAGTACAATCAACACCAGTGGTTACTGCTCCGGAATATCATATAATGATAATAACCTGTACGTTGTTATTGATTGGAGTATAATACATGTGATGGACCTGGCAGGTAAAGTAATACGTACTATACCTTTACCTTCAGGCCTTATCTTCGATATTACAGTAGACAGAGACAGGTTTGTCTGTTTAGACGACACATCAATATACTGCTGCTCGTTAGATGGAAAACTAATTTGGAAGTTTAAACAGGATAAATTTCAAGATTTACATCGTGTGACAAAAGATGATGAGGGGAATGTTTATGCGACTAATTATTACACCAACACTGTAGTGGTAATTTCTCATGATGGTATACATTATAGAGAACTTCTTACTAAATCAGATGGATTGAACAAGCCGTGTGGAATTTATTTTGACAAAAAAAATAAAATTCTGCTTGTTTGTAATGATGATGATGCTTTTCTTTTTGACGTAAAACAGAATGAAAATAAACATAAATAATTCTGTCAAGACAATGAGTTCATTCGGACTCAGATCTGTTTGTGTATTTAGTCATTCACAATATCTTTTATTTATTTTTGTTTTCTTTACTATCAATCTAACTTAATTGAAAACAAATTACAGAAAAATTATAATTGTTTTTGAAAATGTAACTTGAATTTTCCTCGGCTTTTATATTTCATTAATGTTGTTCGAATATTATTTTTTACGCATTTTTAAAACATTTGAACATTCATTTGTTCCATGAATATTTCAATATGGAAAATAAAAAAAATAAGAAATTCGAATAAGAAAAACTGTTCTTGTTTGGAATTTATTTTAACAAACAAGAAAATATTGTGCATGTTTGTAATATAAATGAAGGAAATTTTGTAATATAAATGACGGGAAGGTTGGTTTTTTTTTACGTAAAAACGAAACGAACATAAATGAAAATTGATTATTTTATTCGAATTCAGATTTGTTTTTTCATTGAGTCATTCGAAATGGATTGTATTTGTTTGTGTGTTATCTACCAAATACAAATTCAACTTAATCAATTATTATTTATTTTATGGAATTACTACAATGCTTTCTTAAAAGTTCAATATAAGATATAGACTAGTAAATTATGACCCAAAATGATCTAAATATGATCACTGCTTGAATTTAATTTGCGACAACAAAACAACTCTTTCACTAAACATTTCATTTCTGCAAATTTGTTGGTTAGTTCAAGTAAACTATGACATCAAAAGAACTATTTTGTGTCAGAGTAGGGCTACTTTTACGTTTAAAATTAGAGGGAGTGAATTGGTGGTCTGACGCCTATATATATGAAATTTCAGAGAAAGTTTGCTTAGGCTAAAGACATGTTGTTCTTGGTTAACTTCTATTTGCCGGTTGTGTTGTGATGGTTAAAACTGATAATATATTTCAGAGCATCTTTTTGAAACCCATTTGCATATTATTAACTAGCCTCGTTCAGAACTTTTTTTCATGTGTTTTATGCTTTTTATGTATTAATAATTTTTGCATTTTAACCTGTGGGAATTTTACTTTTTACAATAAAGATTATTCTTTTAATTTTATTATTTATCTATGTCCTATATCTTAATCTGTCATCGAAATAAAACGATTCTATACGAATGTTTAGAAAAATAGAACAACTTTTGAATATTTATGTGTCACTTGTATTCTGCTGTTTATATCCTCCGAAATAACAGCAACTCCGCCCCACTTCCAGTTAATTTCTGTAGACATTAATGTACATCTTTTTTTTTCGTCTGTTCCTAAATTTGAATGTATTTTAACAACTGCACGATTATTTTTGGAACCAACCATCAATATTTCACGTCCGCACAAATAATTAAAAAAAAATACACCAATGATGCATTTCTCCAAGGACATATGACATATGTGAATGTGACATATGTGAATGAGACATATGTGAATGTGACTTATGTGAAATTGACATATGTGAATGTGACATATGTGAATGAGACAGTAACCAAACGACTCAAAGAAACATAAAAAGTAAGATCACAAAATGCAGAACTCCGAGGAAAATTCTAAACGGAAATCCCTAATCAAATGGCAAAATTAAAAATTCAAACACATCAAACGAATGGATAACAACTGTCATATTCCTGACTTGGTAAAGGCATTTTCTTATGTAGAAAATGGTGGATTAAACCTGGTTTTAAAGCTAGTTAAACCTCTCACTTGTATGACAGTCGCATCATATTCCATTATATTGACATCGATGTGTCCACAATAGGTAAAAATGTCAAAAATAGGGGTACATCAGTTAACATTGTGTTATCATCTTAATCACTATAAACACAAACAAATGTAACAAAGAAGCACAAAAAGTTGTCGTTCAAAGTATGACGGAATACATAAGTACAGAGTCACTTCAAATGGATATCACAAAAAACAGACTTAACAGTAAAAGTAATATTAATAAAATAAAATAATTTTGTCGTTCAAAGTATGATGGGATACATAAGTACAGAATCCAGTCAAATGGATATCATAAAAAACATACTTAACAGTAAAAGTAATATTGATAAAGACTGATGTTGGATAAAGGGGTTATCCACGCATCGGAACAATATTTTTATATCATGGGTTATCAACATCATCTTTAACGTTTCTTCGTTCCCCATTTTTGACAGTCTCTTTATAAGTATTTCATCGTAATTCACCTTTGTTTGCCTTGGATTTACGATTCTGTTTTCCAAAAAAATGTTCAAAGGAAAATTGTACAGTGTTATTGCACATAAGGTGTTGTATAATTATGAACAATCTCGTCAATTTCGTTAGATTTGTCTTAATTTACGGATTACTAAATGATATCTTGAACGTCCGAAAAAATATAATTATGTGAACAGGAATGAAATATTTGCCACTTGATATTTAGCCACCAACAAAATCAACAAACCGACGTAATATACTAACAGTATACTTTTCCTAGAAGAGAACTTCTCATACTTTTCATTATAAAGTACAAATGAAATCTGTCATGTCAGTCACAGTGTTGGATGATATGGTGGAATAGTTTTATTATACAAACCATCCTGAACTACTGAGTTTAAATCATCACACCTCAGCAAGCACGACTAATTTATGCGCAGACCAACCCGTCACACAATAGCCCAAAAGGATTCTGTGACGTACCCATCCATATTCAGAAGTGGGAAATACAGATACTGATACTGACTTTAGTGACAGTATTATATAACGAATACAGAGATGAAATGCTGGCACGCGTACTCTAAATTAAAGCGGACATTATTTTGAAGTCATTGTTTTCCAATATTTCTGTCATATGTATTATATAAGCCATCCTAACATCAAAATGTTATTGCATTTTAATGCGGCTATATATATTTACATAATAAAGTGCAAATATGGTCAGTTTTGTTTGATGCTGTTGAATAATTTTGTTATTAGAGTCAGCCTGAGGTATTAAAATTACTGAAATTTTGTTGCGAGACAATATTTTGAAAAAAAGAGGACATGCTAGCTATCAAGATTGATGGGGACAATTTTTTGTTTTCATTGTATTGCAATGTTGCTGTCATTTGTATTATACAATCCATCCTGACATCAAAATATTGCTGATTTACTATGCGGCTATATAGATTTACATAATAAAGTGCAAATATGGCCAGTTTTGGTTGATGCTTTAAAATAATTTTGTTATACGAGTCAGCCTGAGGTATCAAAACTACTATAATTTTCTTGCAAGACAATATTTTGAATAATAAGAGGACATGCTGGCAATCTAGATTGATAGGGACAAATTTTTGTTGTCATTGTATTGCAATGTTGCTGTCATTTGTATTATACAATCCATCCTGACATCAAGCATGTCAAGATATTGCTGATTTACTATGTGGCTATATAGATAAACATAATAAAGTGCAAATATGGTCAGTTTTGGTTGATGCGTTTAAATAATTTTGTTATACTAGTCAGCCTTAGGTATCAAAATTACTGAAATTTTGTTGCGAGACAATATTTTGAATCAAAAGAGGACATGCTGGCAATCTAGATTGATGGGGATAATCTTTGTTGTCATTGTGTTGCAATGTTGCTGTCATTTGTATTATACAATCCATTCTGACAATAAAATATAGCTGATTTACTATGTAGCTATATAGATATACATATTATTAAAAGTGCAAATATGGTCAGTTTTGGTTGATGCTTTAAAATAATTTTGTTATGCAAGTCAGCCTGAGGTATCAAAACTACTGAAATTTTCTTGCGAGACAATATTTTGAATAAAAAGAGGACATGCTGGCTATCTAGATTGATGGGGACAAATTTTTGTTGTCATGGTATTGCAATGTTGCTGTCATTTGTATTATACAATCCATCCTGACATCAAAATACTGCTGATTTACTATGCGGCTATATAGATTTACATAATAAAGTGCAAATATGGTCAGTTTTGGTTGATGCTTTAAAATAATTTTGTTATACGAGTCAACCTGAGGTATCAAAACTACTAAAATTTTCTTGCAAGACAATTTTTTGAATAAAAAGAGGACATGCTGGCTATCTAGATTGATGGGGACAAATTTTTGCTGTCATTGTATTGCACTGTTGCTGTCATAAATTTGTATTATATAATCCATCCTGACATCAAGATATTGCTGATTTATTATGTGGCTATATAGATATACATAATAAAGTGCAAAAATGGTCAGTTTTTGTTCAGGAGTTAAAATAATTTTGTTATACTAGTCAGCCTGAGGTATAAAAATTACTGAAATTTTCTCGCGAGACAATATTTTGAATAAAAAGAGGACATGCTGGCTATCTAGATTGATCGAGACAAATTTTTGTTGTCATTGTATTGCACTGTTGCTGTCATTTGTATTATACAATCCATCCTGACATCAAGATATTGCCGATTTACTATATGGCTATATAGATATACACAATAAAGTGCAAATATGGTCAGTTTTGGTTGATGCGTAAAAATAATTTTGTTATATTAGTCAGCCTGAGGTATCAAAACTACTGAAATTTTCTTGCGAGACAATATTTTGAATAAAAAGAGGACATGCTGGCAAACTAGATTGATGGGGACAAATTTTTGTTGTCATTGTGTTGCAATGTTGCTGTCATTTGTATAATGCAATCCATTCTGACATCAAAATATTGTTGATTTACTATGTGGCTATATAGATTATACAATCCATCCTGACATCAAAATATTGCTGATTTACTATGCGGCTTTATAGATTTACATAATAAAGTTCAAATATGGTCAGATTTGGTTGATGCGTTAAAATATTTTTGTTATATGAGTCAGCATGAGTAATCAAAATTACTGAAATTTTGTTGCGAGACAATATTTTTAATAAAAAGAGGACAAAAATATTTCCAAAAATTTTAACCCTATATAAATTAACAGATTGACACATTCCCCATTTCCATCCTCAATTTTATAATTAAGTGCAAATATGGTCAGTTTTTGTTGATGTGTTAAAATAATTTTGTTGTACATGTACCAGTCAGCCTGAAGTATCAAAACTACAGATAATATATATATGTTCCTGAGACAGTAAAAAAACATGTTATATTGGAACCAGTCTGAGATGTGAAAACTACTGATTTTTTGTGATGATTCAATTATTTGAATAAAAAAAATACATGCATACTTGTACTGTTGATTGGTGCAGAAAAAGAAATATTATTAATATTACGCTGGTCATAAGCATGATTAACTGTACATCAATATTGCTTTCAATTGTCATGATTATTTTATATGATCTAAGTACTATTCGTTTTTGGCATTGTTTGTCGATTTTATCTGAAAACCAAGTTTATAAGATTTACGCTACATTTTGAAACCGATAATAATAGCATTGTAACCAATTTCTTTTTTAATTTATAGATAGACAGATCGCGGATAAATTTGCATTTCAAGCAAAGTTTTATGCGCACTTTATTTACAAATACATGCATATATATTTAATATGTATTGTTTATATAACCATCATAGGCATGACCACGGAGGTTTTAATTTTATACATTAATTTACAATATTGTGATCAAAATTCGTTTTTTAAAACAAATAAATAATTTTGTAGTCGCACGCTTTCTTTGAAATTTAATTGCATTATGGGTAATTTCGGATCGTGAAGATAGAATGGTGTATGGTGTTATGTGTAAGGTGTATGGTGCAAAGGTGTAACGTGTATGGTGTAATAGCACAAGGTGTATGGTGTAAGTGGGAAGTTTACACCATCCAAGGACAGTATGAGTCCTTCAAGTTTAAAAGTTTCTTATTAACCATTATATTTAGGTCGAATGGAGGCAACTTCACAAATGGTCTGAGGTATTTAGTCGACTTGGCGTCTGAATTTAAGCTGCACTGGTAAGTAGTTCGACCCATATGTTACCATCTTGGTCTCCATACACGACAATGAATAACTGTGTATTTGAGCGGTTTCAACGTTTTTACGTGTACGTTAATTGTTCTATGGCTGACACAATGTGTTTGTTATCCAGCAAGTGATTCGGTGTATCAACCTATTCCAAATGATAGAAAAACAGTATTTTTCTTTGAAAAGGGAATGTTTCCAATTCTGCATTCGATTCTTTAATATCTGACTTGTGTGTCTCGTGATGCATCACCAGCATCGAAAGAATAGTAAAAGATTAGATTGTATATCTTTTTCATGTTGTTTATTTCTGAAGATTTGTTGGGATAAGTGCAATTGCTAATACAAGTTTTAATCTCTGTCAGTTTTGTTAGTTGATGAGTGCTCTTCATTAAATTATTTTTCCTTTCAATTTGTAAATATTTCCAAAACATTCTCAAGAACCGACATCCCGAAGCGCTACCCGGGAATGAAGCTTAATAAAATATGCAAAATCAAATGCCGTTTGTTTTCATTTCCTGCAGGTATTTCATGATTCTCTATTGCTATTTCTGTATTCCAGTGAATTTTCAATTACTAATTTCGTTATCAATCAGTTATTGTAGTGTTATTTAAATAAAAAAAGAAAAGGTTGTTGTTCAATGCTACATCTGTGGGTACAAAATATGAAACGTTTGAGAGCATAGAAAACAAAAATAATTAAAACCTTCAACGGTACAATGTGAGCTCGCTTAAATTTCAAGCCGATATACATGTACCATTGTGCACGGTGAACAACTGACATATCAAAATTGGAAACTGGTAAATAAACAAAATAATCCGAATGGTGTCAATAAATATAAATTTGTCACGTTAAACGATCAATTAATTGAAAATAAAAATAAAAGTTTTCACTACCTAGTATCAGTGTCTGCTTGGTTTTAGACTCCGAATAATGGCTTTTGGCATCTTTATAAACAGAACGCAAATTAAATTCATAATATGTTTCAGGTAGCAGTTTTTGAAGTGTGTACAAGCGTCGTCCATTTTTCCCTACCACTACATCTTTAGAAGAGAAAGTCCTGACAGGCAGGTTATCTGTTCCTAGAGGAGGTCGATGATCAAGCTCATACGATAAGCACTCGTCTTGGACATCAATAAACCATTCAATGGTTATTGAACAATCGGTGCATTCAACTATGTCAAATTTTCTAGGAGCTGTAATTGGATAAATGAAAATGTCATGAATCTACCTGGATGTCTTTTAGTTATTCAGAGAAAGAAGAGAATGAGCTAAGGCGGCTAATGCCATACAATTAGGCGAATAATACAGACAACGTCGTGTTCAATGACAAATTACAATCAAACAAACACATAATCTCCTTGAGGATAATCGGTTCCTACATGTATCGTGAAACAAGCTCAAAATCGTATACAGAGTGATTAATCATCACCAGAGGACAGATTGGCAAATATATCAGGTTTATTCTACATTATTACTAAAAGTTGTATTCGGTGATATTACCGTAAGAAACATGAGGTCGAACTTCTGACACCGTCAACTTTGATATTATAGCGGTTATCTTGGGGTTGGTAACATTGATAGATTAGTTGCACTTGTTTGAATAATTTTCTTTTTTTAAATTCGTAGCTACTTTACAAATGCATTACTCTACATAAACGTCTCGAAATTAATAAAGTTACAGGACGCTCTCTTAGCAAGATTTACGACATGATGTGGATTTCGAAATGCCAAGACATTATTTGCAATCATTTTAAGTAAAAATATTTAAAAGACCACACAGTTAGTTATTGTAAAATTTTACATCACTTTTTATAATAGGAGTCCTTCAAGTTTAAAAGTTTCTTATTAACCATTATATTTAGGTCAAATGGAGACAACTTCACAAATGGTCTGTGGTATTTAGTCGACTTGGCGTCTGAATTTAAGTTGCACGGGTAAGTATATCAACCAATTTGTTTACATCTTGGTCTCCATACACGACCATTAATAACTGTGTATTTGAGCGGTTTCACCGATTTTACGTGTACGTTAATTGTTCTATGACTCGATACGATTTTTATGTTATCCAGCAAGTGATTCGGTGTATCAACCTAATCCAGTTGGTAGAAAAACAGTACTTTTCTTTCGATTCTTTAATAACTGACTTGTGCTTCTCGTTATGCATCACAAGCATCGAAAGAATAGTAAAAGATAAGATTGTATATCTTTTTTCTGGTTGTTTATTTCTGAATATTTGTTGGGATAAGTGCAATTGCTAATAAAAGTTTTAATCTCTGTCAGTTTTGTTAGTTGATGAGTGCTCTTCATTAAATTATCTTTCCTTTCAATTTGTTCATATCCCCAAAACATTTGCAAGAACCGGCAATGCCCAAGCGCTCCTCGGGAATGAAGCTTAATAAAATATGCAAAATCCAATGCCGTTTGTTTTCATTTGCTGCAGGTATTTCATGATTCTCTTTTTCTATTTCTGTATTCCAGCGAATTTTCAATTACTAATTCCGTTATCAATCAGTTATTGTAGTGTGATTTAAATTAAAAACAAAAACGTTGTTGTTCGATGCTTCATCTGTGGGTACAAAATATGAAACGTTTGACAGCACAGAAAACACAAAAAATTAAAACCTTAAACGGTACAATGTAAAATCTCTTAATTTACAAGCCGATATACATGTACCATTGTGTACGGTGAACAACTGACATATCTAAATTTGAGACTGGTAAAAAAACAAAATAATCCGAATGGTGTCAATAAAAATAAATTTGTCACGTTAAACGATCAATTAATTGAAAATAAAAATAAAAGCTTTTACTACCTTGTATCAGTGTCTGCTTGGTTTTAGACTCCGAATAATGGCTTTTGGCATCTTTATAAACAGAACGTAGTTTAAATTCATAATATGTTTCAGGTAGCAGATTTTGAAGTGTGTACAAGCGTCGTCCATTTTCCCCTTCCACTACATCTTTAGAAGAGAATGTCCTGACAGGCAGGTTTTCTGTACCTGGAGGTCGATCGCCAAGCTCATACGATAGGCACTCGTCTTGGACATCTATAAACCATTCAATGGTAATGGAACAATTAGTGCATTCAACTATGTCAAATTTTCTAGGAGCTGTAATGGATAAATGAAAATGTCATCAATCTACCTGGATATCTTTTAGTAATTCAGAGAAAGAGGAAATTGATATAAGGCGGTTAATACCATACAATTAAGGGAACAAAACAGACAACGTCATGTTCAATGACACATTACAATCAAACAAACACATATTCCTTGAGGATCATCGGTTCCTACATGTATCGTGAAACAAGCTTAAAATCGTATAAATAGTGATAAATCATCAACCGAGCGCAGACTGGTAAATTTATTAGGTTTATTCTAAAATATTACCAAAAGTTGTATTCGGTGATATTACCGTAAGAAACATGAGGTCGAACTTCTGACACCGTCAACTTTGATATTATAGCGGTTATCTTGGGGTTACTAACATTGATACATTAGTTGCACTTGTTTGAATAATTTTCTTTTTTCAATTCGTAGCTACTTTACATGCACGTCTCGAAATTAAAAAAGTTACAGAACGCTCTCTCAGAATGATTTACGACATGATGTGGATTTCGAAAAGCAAGACATTATTTGCAATCATTTTGAGTAAAAATATTTAAAAGACCACACGGTTAGTTATTGTAAAATTTTACATCACTTTTAATATTAGGAGTCCTTCAAGTTTAATTTTCTTATTAACCATTATCTTTAGGTCAAATGAAGACAACTTCATAATTGGTCTGTGGTATTTAGTCGACTTGGCGTCTGAATTTAGGATGCACGGGTAAGTAGATCGACCCATTTGTTTACATCTTGGTCTCCATACACGACAATGAATAACTGTGTATTTGAGCGGTTTCACCGATTTTACGTGTACGTTAATTGTTCTATGATTCAATACTTTTTTTTACATTATCCAGCAAGTGATTCGGTGTATCAACCTATTCCAAATGGTAGAAAAACAGTACATTTCTTTAAAAAGACAATGTTTCTATTTCTGCATTCTATTCTTTAATATCTGACTTGTGTGTCTCGTTATGCATCACCAGCATCGGAAGAATAGTAAAAAATTAGATAGTATATCTTCTTTCAGGTTGTTTATTTCTGAAGATTTGTTGGGATAAAAGCAATTGCTAATAAAAGTTTTAATCTCTGTCAGTTTTGTTAGTTGAGTGCTCTTTCCTTTCCTTTCAATTTGTACATATCCCCAGAACATTCTCTAGAACCGACATACCAAAGCGCTCCCTGGGAATGAAGCTTAGTAAAAATTGCAACATCAAATGCCGTTAGTTTTCATTTGCTGCAGGTATTTCATGATTCTCTATTGCTATTTCCTCCCCAAGGGTGACTGGGGAATAGAAGTATGGTCACCATTGGTCTTCCTCCGACCGGCAGTAAAACCCGTGCTAAAGTGGGGCGTCCGTTTGGCTGTGCGGGATGTACAAATTTGCAGCCACGTTCGGTCAGAATGGGGACGTTAAATCCGATGCCTCGTGTAAAGAGAGTGCCACGCTCTTTGCACGTTAAGAACCCTTGCAACAACTCTTTGAGGGGTCCGTAGGTGACCTGTTGCAAGGCTAAATTTCTGTCCCTATCCAATATACCCTCATTTCCCGTGGCAGTCTAAATTTCTCCGACCTTAATCCCTTAATCTATTACAGAACCTACCTATTGTATTTATTGTGAACTTGTTCTCGTCCTGAATATGCATGAAATATTTGCCACTGGACGTTAAGCAACCAACAATCAATCAATCTATTGCTATTTCTGTATTCCAGCGAATTTTCAATTACTAATTCCGTTATCAATCAGTTATTGTAGTGTGATTTAAATTTAAAAAAAAGAAAAACGTTGTTCTTCGATGCTACATCTGTGGGTACAAAATATGAAACGTTTGAGAGCATAGAAAACACAAATAATTAAAACCGTAAACGGTACAATGTAAAATCTCTTAATTTACAAGCCGATATACATGTACCATTGTGTACGGTGAACAACTGACATATCTAAATTTGAGACTGGTAAAAAAACAAAATAATCCGGATAGTGTCAATACAGATAGATCTGCGTTACGTTAAACGATCTATTTATTGGAAATAAAAATAAAAGCTTTCACTACCTTGTATCAGTGTCTACTTGGTTTTAGACTCCGAATAATGGCTTTTGGCATCTTTATAAACAGAACGAAGTTTAAATTCATAATATGTTTCAGGTAGCAGATTTTGAAGTGTGTACAAGCGTCGTCCATTTTCCCCTTTCACTACATCCTTAGAAGAGAATGTCCTGACAGGCAGGTTTTCTGTACCTGGAGGTCGATCTCCAAGCTCATACGATAGGCACTCGTCTTGGACATCAATAAACCATTCAATGGTTATTGAACAATCAGTGCATTCAACTATGTCAAATTTTCTAGGAGCTGTAAATGGATAAATGAAAATGTCATCAATCTACCTGGATATCTTTTAGTTATTCAGAGAAAGAGGAAATTGATATAAGGCGGTTAATGCCATACAATTAAGCGAATAAAACTGACAACGTCATGTTCAATGACACATTACAATCAAACAAACACACATTCTCCTTGAGGATCATCGGTTCCTACATGTATCGTGAAACAAGCTTAAAATCGTATAAATAGTGATAAATAATCAACCGAGCGCAGACTGGTAAATTTATCAGGTTTATTCTAAAATATTACGTAAAGTTGTATTCAGTGATATTACCGGAAGAAACATGAGGTCGAACTTCTGACACCGTCAACTTTGATATTATAGCGGTTATCTTGGGGTTAGTAACATTGATACATTAGTTGCACTTGTTTGAATAATTTTCTTTTTTTAATTCGTAGAAACTTTACAGATGCATTACTCTACATAAACGTCTCGAAATTAATAAAGTTACAGAACGCTCTCTCAGCAAGATTTACGACATAAAGGTGGATTTCGAAAAGCAAGACACTATTTGCAATCATTTTGAGTAAAAATATTTAAAAGACCACACGGTTAGTTATTGTAAAATTTTACATCACTTTTAATACTAGGAGTCCTTCAAGTTTAAGTTTCTTATTAGCCATTATCTTTAGGTCAAATGGAGACAACTTCACAAATGGTCTGTGGTATTTAGTCGACTTGGGGTCTGAATTTAAGATGCACGGGTAAGTAGATCGACCAATTTGTTTACATCTTGGTCTCCATACACGACCATTTATAACTGTGTATTTGAGGGGTTTCACCGATTTTACGTGTACGTTAATTGTTCTATGACTCGATACAATTTTTATGTTATCCAGCAAGTGATTCGGTGTATCAACCTATTCCAGATGGTAGAAAAACAGTACATTTCTTTAAAAAAAAGAATGTTTCTATTTCTGCATTCTATTCTTTAATATCTGACTTGTGTGTCTCGTTATGCATCACCAGCATCGGAAGAATAGTAAAAGATTAGATTGTATATCTTCTTTCAGGTTGTTTATTTCTGAAGATTTGTTGGGATAAAAGCAATTGCTAATAAAAGTTTTAATATCTGTCAGTTTTGTTAGTTGAGTGCTCTTTCCTTTCCTTTCAATTTGTACATATCCCCAAAACATTCTCTAGAACCGACATACCAAAGCGCTCCCCGGGAATGAAGCTTAATAAAAAATGCAAAATCAAATGCCATTTGTTTTCATTTGCTGCAGGTATTTCATGATTCTCTATTGCTATTTCTGTATTCCAGCGAATTTTCAATTACTAATTCCGTTATCAATCAGTTATTGTAGTGTGATTTAAATTTAAAAAAAGAAAAACGTTGTTCTTCGATGCTACACCTGTTGGTAAAAAATATGAAACGTTTGAGAGCATAGAAAACACAAATAATTAAAACCTTAAACGGTACAATGTAAAATCTCTTAATTTACAAGCCGATATACATGTACCATTGTGTACGGTGAACGACTGACATATCTAAATTTGAGACTGGTAAAAAAACAAAATAATCCGTATCGTGTCAATACATATAAATTTGTGTTACGTTAAACGATCAATTAATTGGAAATAAAAATAAAAGCTTTCACTACCTAGTTTCAGTGTCTGCTTGGTTTTAGACTGCGAATAATGGCTTTTGGCATCTTTCTAAACAGAACGCAGTTTAAATTCATAATATGTTTCAGGTAGCAGATTTTGAATTGTGTACTTGCGTCGTCCATGTTCCCCTTCCACTACATCTTTAGAAGAGAATGTCCTGACAGGCAGGTTTTCTGCATCTGGAGGTCGATGATCAGGCTCATACGATAAGTACTCGTCTTGGTCATCAATAAACCATTCAATGCTTATTGAACAATCAGTGCATTCAACTATGTCAAATTTTCAAGGACCTGTAAATTGATATATGAAAATGTCATCAATCTACCTGGATATCTTTTAGTTATTCAGAGAAAGAAGAAGAGAATGATCTAAAGCGGTTAATGCAAAACAATTGAGGGAAAAATACAGACAACGTCGTTATCAATGACAACTTACAAGCAAACAAACACACGTTCTCTTTAAGGATCATCGGTTCCTACATGTATTGTGAAACAAGCTTAAAATCGTATAAATAGTAATCATCAACCGAGCGCAGATTTATTCTAAATTATTACTAAAAGTTGTATTCGATGATATTACCGTAAGAAACATGAGGTCGAACTTCTGACACCGTCAAATTTGATATTATAGCGGTTATCTTGGGGTTAGTATCATTGATACATTATTTGCATTTGTTTGAATAATTTTCTTTTTTTAATTCGTAAGTATTTCACAAATGCATTACTCTACAAGAAAGTCTCGAAATTAATAAAGTTACAGAACGCTCTCTTAAGAAGATTTACGACATGATGTGGATTTCTAAATGCAAAGACATTATTTTCAATCATTTTGATTAAAAAGTACTGAATCAGACTTATTAAGTCAAGTCGAGACCAAAGTCGAGTACAGTTAATTACTGTCGAGATTATATCGAGTTTTGTCAAGTAAAATCAGTTTGTAGTGTAGGACAAGCGTAAAATCGTACAAATAGTGATAAAACACCTGATATCAGATTGGTACATGTAGCATGTCTTATTCTAAAAGATTATTAAAAATTGTAGTCGGTGATGTCACAGAAAAAAATGACGAACTTCTGGTACCGTCAAATGTGTATCAGTGACGCTCAGATCAAAATAGTTATAAAACCTAGCAAGTACAAAGTTAAGAGCATTGAGAATCCAAAATTAAAAAAGTAGGACCAAATACGGCTAAGGTCATGTATGCCTCGGATAAGAAAATCCTTAGTATTTCGAAAATTCATACTTTTGTAAACAAGAAATTTATAAGAATGACCAAGTAATTGATATTAATGTCGACTCCGAAGTGCTGACTACTAAACGTTTAAAAAAATGAGTGGTTTAGATAAACTCATCATATATACCAGGATTAGACTGAAGTGTAGAAACAATATGTACGAAGTAAAATCAAATAATAAAGTGGTCTAATGATAATGTTAAGGTTAATGATAAGTTTAACGACAGGGATCATGTTAAGTACAAGATAACGTGTAAGGATAAGGTTATGTATAAGGTTGAGGGTAATGATAAGGTTAAGGTTAGGTATAAGGTTGAGGGTAATGATAAGGATAAGGTTAAGTATAAGGTTGAGGGTAATGATAAGGATAAGGTTGAGGGTAATGATAAGGATAAGGTTAGGTATAAGGTTGAGGGTAATGATAAGGATAAGGTTAAGTATAAGGTTGAGGGTAATGATAAGGATAAGGTTAGGTATAAGGTTGAGGGTAATGATAAGGATAAGGTTAAGTATAAGGTTGAGGGTAATGATAAGGATAAGGTTAAGGGTAATGATAAGGATAAGGTTAGGTTTAAGGGTAATGATAATGATAAGGTTAAGTATAAGGTTGAGGGTAATGATAAGGATAAGTTTAAGTATAAGGTTAAAGGTAATGATAAGGATAAGGTTAGGTATAAAGTTGAGGGTAATGATAAGAATAAGGATAAGGTTAAGTATAAGATTAAGGGTAATGATAAGGATTAGGTTAAGTAAAAGGTTAAAGGGATTGACAAGGATAAGGTTAAGTATAAGGTTGCGTCTGAGGATGAGGACAAGGATAAGTATAAAATTAGTTTTGAAGATAAAGAGAGGTGTAAAGAGTGAGTGTTGATTAACTTAAGATTATATATATTAATATAGTAGCGGATAAGTTTATAGATTAGTATAAGTCATTGTATGAGGTTAAGATAGTATTTCAGACAAACAAATCATAAATACACAAGGACGAGTATGATAACTCTTTAATATTCCATTTTCAATTCCTTTGCATTATCCTAAAATATAATCGTGTAAAATAAGATGCTTTCTATTTGCAAAAACATATTCATTTTGTTTGGAAGCAATGCATATCTGTATTGTGTAACGAGGACAAAAATGATTGGGTTGAGACTACTATGTAGAAACGATATGTACGAAGATAAATACAATAATACAGTCGATTAAGGTTAATGATAAGTTTAACGGTAAAGATGAGGTTAAGTAAAGGTAACGTCTTAGGATAAGGTTACGTATAAGGTTAAGAGTAATGATAAGGATAAGTTTAAGTATAAGGTTATGGGTAATGATAAGGATAAGTTTAAGTATAAGGTTAAGGGTAATGATAAGGATAAGTTTAAGTATAAGATTAAGGGTATTGATAAGGATAAATTTAAGTATGAGGTTGAGGGTAATGATAAGGATAAGTTTAAGTATAAGGTTAAGGGTAATGATAAGGATTAGGTTAAGTAAAAGGTTAAAGGGTTTGACAAGGATAAGGTTAAGTATAAGTTACGTCTGAGGACAAGGATAAGTATAAAATTAGTTTTGAAGATAAAGAGAGGTGTAAAGAGTGAGTGTTGATAAACTTAAGATTATAGATATTAATATAGTAGCAGATAAGTCTATAGATTAGTATAAGTCATTGTATGAGGGTCAGATAGTATTTCAGACAAACAAATCATAAATACACAAGGACGAGTATGATAACTCTTTAATATTCCATTTACAAAACCTTTGCATTATCTTAAAATATAGTCGTGTAAAATAAGATGCTTTCTACTTGCAAAAACATATTCATTTTGTTGGGAAGCAACGCATATCTGTATTGTGTAACGAGGACAAAAATGATTGGGTTGAGATAACTATGTAGAAACGATATGTACGAAGTAAAATATAATAATACAGTCGTCTGATGATAAGATTAAGGTTAATGATAAGTTTAACGGTAAGGATGAGGTTAAGTACAAGGTAACGTCTAAGGATAAGGTTACGTATAAGGTTAAGGGTAATGATAAGGTTAAGTATAAGATTAAGGGTAATGATAAGGATAAGGTTAAGTAAAAGGTTAAGGGAATTGATAAGGATAAGGTTAAGTATAAGATTGCGTCTGAGGATGTGGATAAGGTTAAGTATAAGTTAGTCTGAGGACAAGGATAAGTATAAAATTAGTTTTGAAGATTAAGAGATGTGTAAAGAGTGAGTGTTGATAACCTTTAGATTATAGATATTAATATAGTAGCAGATAAGTCTATAGATTAGTATAAGTCATTGTATGATTGATTGATTGATTGTTGGTTGCTTAACGTCCAGTGGCAAATATTTCATGCATATTCAGGACGAGAACAAGTTCACAATAAATACAATAGGTAGGATCTGTAATAGATTAAGGGATTAAGGTCGGAGAAATTTAGACTGCCACGGGAAATGAGGGTATATTGGATAGGAACAGAAATTTAGCCTTGCAACAGGTCACCTACGGACCCCTCAAAGAGTTGTTGCAAGGGTTCTTAACGTGCAAAGAGCATGGCACTCTCTTTACACGAGGCATCGGATTTAACGTCCCCATTCTGACCGGACGTGGCTGCAAATTTGTACATCCCGCACAGCCAAACGGACGCCCCACTTTAGCACGGGTTTTACTGCCGGTCGGAGGAAGACCAATGGTGACCATACTTCTATACCCCAGTCACCCTTGGGGTAGTCATTGTATGAGGTTCAGATAGTATTTCAGACAAACAAATCATAAATACACAAGGACGAGTATGATAACTCTTTAATATTCCATTTACAAAACCATTGCATTATTTTAAAATATAGTCGTGTAAAATAAGATGCTTTCTACTTGCAAAACATATTCATTTTGTTGGGAAGCAAGGTTAATGATAAGTTTAACGGTAAGGATGAGGTTAAGTACAAGGTAACATCTAAGAATTAGGTTACGTATAAGGTTAAGGGTAATGATAAGTATAAGGTTAAGTATAAGGTTAAACATGATTGGGTTTAGATTGCAGTGTTGAAACGAGGTAAGGGTTAGGTTAAGAATAAAATTACTTTTGAGATTAACAATAGGATTATGCAGTGGGTGTTGATAAACTTAAGATTAGAATATAATAGCAAATAAGTCTATAGATTATAAGTCATTGTGTAATGTTGAGATAGTAGATCAGACAAACGGACAAGGAACACTCAGAGAAGAGTTTTATTACTCCTCACCTTTGGGTAAGATCTTGTATTCATTTTACAAAACCTGTGCATTATTGCTAAATTTAAGTCGAGTAAAATAAAATGGTTTTGACTTGCAATACAATCCATTTCTCTTGGAAGCAATGCATTTCTGTATTGTGTAAACGATGTAAAATATTATTGGATTAAGCATACGGTGTAGAAACGATATGTACAAAATAAGTACAATATGAGAAGTCGTCACAGAATACGGATTAGGTTAATAATGCAAATAAGGGTAAAGATGACGATACGGTTAAGTAAAAAAAAATACGTCTACGGTTAAATTCAGGGTTAAGTATTATGTTAACCTTCACCCTAACCATAACCCAAGGTGATTTTTTACGATTCCAAACGTAAAACAATGATTAACAATTTTGATTCTATGCAAGTTTTAAACACAATGACTGATTTTATTCTATCTCCTATCTTTTGATTTCCACCTTTTTAAAACATTTTAAACAGCAAACCATGTGTTGTTATGTTATTGATTTGTTGATGACACTATTCAACAAATTGCCTGACACTTTTCGTGTGCCTGAATGTACGTTTGTCCAAAACTGGCTAGTGTACTGTTTATATACACATGCTCCTCAATGTATTTAAACTTTGTTTGATATATAATACCGCTTATTATTCCCTTTTTCAGGTAATTTCCAGAATTTTGCGAGTAGTACCAAGGTTGTAGCCTCAAGAGAGATTAGTAAGTAACGTTTTTCATTATACGATAATTGAAAAGACATTATCCATGAAGGTAGAATAAATAAGGTTTGAATGAATAAACAAATCAATAGAAGTATCTTTATGGGTTCAGTGAAAAGAGAATAGAACACCAGATTTATTATAAAACTACAAGTTTTTATACTCAATTTCATATGTAATCATGTACAAAACCAAATCCAATATTAAAGTCATCTGAGGATAAAGATAAGGTTAAAGCTAAGTATAAGGGTAGGGATAATGTTAAGTATAAGGTTTAGTATAATGTAAAAAGTTAGGGTTAGGGTTTGATTTCAATAACTTTGTCATTCCTTTTTTCAGGTCATTCTAGTATTTTCAGAGTAGTACCAAGGTTGTAGCTTCAAGAGAGATCAGTGAGTAATGTTTTCTCATTATACGAAAAATTAAAAAGACATTATCCATTAAGGTAGAAGCAATACGGTTTAAATGAATAAACAAATCAATAGAAGTATCCTAATTTGTTCAGTGAAAAGAGAATAGAACACCAGATCTATTATAAATCTGCAAGTTGAACATGTACTCATGTACAAAACCAAATCCAATATTAAAGTTATCTTTTTTCAGGTCATTTTCCGAGTAGTACCGAGGTTGTAGCTTCAAGAGAGATTGGTAAGTAATATTTTTTCATTATACTAAAATCAAAAAGGCATTGTCCATGAAGGTAGAATAAATAAGGTTTGAATGCATAAACAAATCAATAGCAGTATCCTTATGGGTTTAGTGAAAAGAGAATAGAACCAGATCTATTATAAATCTGCAAGTTGGACATGTTATCATGTACATAACAAAATCCAATATTAAAGTAGTCTGATGATCAGGATAAGGTTAAGAATAAGGTTACGTCTAAGGATGAAGATGAAGTTAAGGGTAATGAGATGGTTAAGGTTAAGTACACGATTATGTCTGAGGACAAGGTTAAGGATAAGATTACGTCTAAGGACAAAAATTATGATGATTATAAGGTTAAGGTTAATGATTGATAATTATAACATTTCGTCTGACGATAAGGTGAAGTATAAAATTACTTTTGAGGATAAAGAAAAGATTAAGCAGTGAGTGTTGATAAACTTAAGATTATAATATAGTAGAAGTCCAAAGTTGAATATAAGTCATTGTATACGGTTGAAATAGTAAGAAATGTATGATCACTCCACATTTTTGGATAATATCTTGTATTGCATTTACAAAAACTTTGCATTATTTTTAAATAAAAGTCATATAAAATTAGATGCTTTCTACTTGTAATACATATTCATTTATCATGGAAGCAATGCATTTCTGTATTGTGTAAACGTTTGAGTGGGTTAAGATTGCAGTGTAGAAACGATATGTACGAAATAAAATCCAATATTATAAATCACCTAAGGATAAGGATAAGTTTAATAATTAGTTTAAGGATAAGGTTAAGTACAATGTTAGGTCTAAAAGGAGAAGATAAGGAAAGATATAAGGTTAAGGGTAATGATAGGTATAATGTTAAGTATAAGATTATGTCTGAGGGTAAGGTTAAGCATAAAAAAAAATTGAGAATAAAGATATGATTGAGGAATGATTGTTGATAAACGTAAGATAATAATATAGTATCGGATAAGTCCAAAGGATTAGGGTTAGGTCTATAGACAAAATCGGGGTGTAGACTTAGACAGAAGGGTATATTAAGGTTGTGATATGGCTGACGTAGAAATATTTGAGGGTAAGGGTTAGGGTAAGGGTTAGACAGAACTTTTTTTTTCCACAAAATGTATAATTGATCAGGTGGATATGATGGAGCTCTGAATAATGGAATATTTGAACTATCCTTATGCATTCGTTGGATTCGAATCTCATATCGAATTTAGACAAGCTATCATTTTTTGTCAAAATGAAAACCTAGATGTCCTGGACTTTATGTTAAACGGAGAAGAATACATAGCTATTTTTTGTGAGGTCGGCTTTGATGATTTAATAGTTTACTGCCAATTGCACAGTCTTGATTTTGTTTATTTTGTTTTTGACGACGACAATTAAGTAGAAATATTCTTCACATACAATTTGAATGGACTAAGAACAAGGTAAATATGTATATCTTCTGGTGTTAAGATAAGAGACAGAAACACATAAGTCCTAAACAAACTGACAAAACCATGGCAAAACCGATAACCACTTAAAGATTAACAGTAAATCATAAAAGGCTAAATTGATTGATTGATTGTTGGTTGCTTAACGTCCAGTGGCAAATATTTCATGCATATTCAGGACGAGAACAAGTTAACAATAAATACAATAGGTAGGTTCTTTAATAGGGGCTTCCGGGATTAAGGTCGGAGAAATTTAGACTGCCACGGGAAATGAGGGTATATTGGATAGGGACAGAAATTTAGCCTTGTAACAGGTCACATACGGACCCCTCAAAGAGTTGTTGCAAGGGTTCTTAACGTGCAAAGAGCGTGGCACTCTCTTTACACGAGGCATCGGATTTAACGTCCCCATTCTGACCGGACGTGGCTGCAAATTTGTACATCCCGCACAGCCGAAAGGACGCCCCACTTTAGCAAGGGTTTTACTGCCGGTCGGAGGAAGACCAATGATGACCATACTTCTATACCCCAGTCACCCTTGGGGGGCATAAAAGGCTAAATATAAAGAATTTAAAACTAAATAATTTCAAGTCAACCAGGATGCCATTTGTTTGCAATTGATAACAATTTTCAAGAAGCACAAATTTTCTTAAGCATACGTAGAGAAGTAGGTTACGATGAAGGTAAGGAATATGATACGATATGAACAAAATGAAATTGTTACCAAGAGTTTATCTGAGGACAAGGATTAGAGTAATGATATAAATAAGGTCAAGTTTAGGGTAAAGGAACAAGAATAAATTGAAAGAAAAAATAAGTTAATTAAAAACCATTTTTCATAGAACAATTGCGTGTGGATCAGGACAACGTAAACAATAAGATTGTGGATAAGAAATGTTAAAAACGGTAATGATTATTAATGACGTCAGCTTTAACCTATACTGAAAAGCAGTTATGACTGCCAATTTACCTGCCGGTTTTCTAGTTTTACTATTTAATTCACATTATTATCAAGTTCAAACGTTTAGCATAACATTCGGGTATCATTTTGAATACACATACTTTAACGATATTCATATTCTACTTTTTTACTGAGGACATTGAGCTTACTGTCAATCCTGAAATTAGGAATAGAGCCTGGGGTAAATAAAAAATTGGAAAATATTGGCTAGTCAAGCTCATTAGTCGAAAATGAACTGATAATATCATACAATAGCAAAATGAAGAACGACCGAAAAATAAATAACAGCCTACATAGAAAACTGAGATTGAACAACACAAACTTCATTGGTAAAGATGAGTCATCGCAATGTTACAGGAAGGAGTGATGGTATGACTGGGGATACGTTGTACTGCAAGATGTGATCCAGGATAAATTTAAGAATGAATACAGAGTTTAAGGATAAGTCTTAGTTTTAAATGACGAATTAGTCGCTTAAGTTAGGGTTTAAAACAGCGGTAACTTGCTGGCTAAAAGCAATGTAAATTGAAAGTTTGAGTTTTCAAAACAAGAGTTATCACAAGGCAAACCAACGTTTTTCTAATTTTTTCAGATTGAGTCATGGCAAACCCAACTGAAACACAATCAACAGAAAACTACAAAAGTTCTGATGATGAATCAGAAAGTGGTAAGCTATCGAAGTTTTAAAGTCAAAACATATCAATGAGACATGAGATACATTTATTGCCTTTATAAGTATATTGAACAGAAAGTTGAATCTTCGCTTTTACCTCAACCCTAAACCTGAAGTTTTTGAGTTTCAATAGTCTTGTAAAAAATAATTGCATTCATAATATCGAATACCTCCTCCTCCTTTCCTATAATGGAAAATGACGTACTGTATCATCCTAAGAGAGAACGATACATATAATTTTATACGACTAAAACGAATCTTATGTTCTCATAAAAGAGAAGCAAAAGATATCAAAGGGACATTCAAACTCACAAGTCGAAAATAAACTGACAACGCCATGGCTAAAAAAGAAAAAGACAAGCAAAAAATAGTTCACCAAACACAACATAAAAATTGAGGAACACGAAACCCATCAAAAATGTGGGTGATGTTATGTCGTTATTTCATTTTGTCTCTAAAAAAGGCACATATCGGGTGATTCACTACAGTTCAATTATTATTGATTCAATTCTAACATCTATAGGCCACCGACCATTCCTCTTTTGAGGTTGAGGTGGATCATTGACGATCACAAAAAAGATTGGGCTTAGACTGACGTTTAATAACGACATGTTCGAAATAGAATTTGATATTAAAGTAGTTCGAGGATAAGGGTATGGTTAATGAATAGTATAAGTTGTTGTCTATGGATAAAGATTAGGTTAAGTTTAAGGAAAACAATAAGTATAAGTTTTACATTACGGGTTAGTATAAAGATATATCAAAGGATATAAGGTTGTAAGGGTAATGATGGGGATTATGTTTGGTTGAAGGTTATATCTAAGTTTCAGGAGAATGATAGGGATAAGGTTGAATAAAATGTTATAGTGCTAATAAGGTAAAGCTGTAAAATGCGAACTAAAATCTAATTATAAAGTCTGAGGAATGAGGGTGAGGTAAATTATAAAATGCAGATAAGAATACGTTTAGAGATGAGGTTAAGTGATGCTATCAGGGTTAGGCAAATAATTCAAGTAAACGCATCCGGCAAACGCAAATGATCACTCTATGGTTTTGGATAAGATCGTGTTTTCTATTTACGAAGTAATTGTATGATTGCAAAGTTATTAATCACCCATTACGAACAGATAGTCGATGCTCAGGAAAAACAAAGCAAAACATTAAAAACACTCTTGTAAGCTGATAGTTCATATTGATCCATCACCTCTTTCTTTTTTTTTTAGAATGTATATCACTTTCAAACTTAGAACTGATAGTTCAACGGAAGTTTGACAAATTCAAAGAAGAAATTCTCGAGGAAAACAGAAGCGCCCTTTCAGGGCTAATAAACGACAATGAAAAAAAAAGAACGGAAGTGGTGAACTTGAAAAACAAAAACAAAGAGTTGGAAAGAAATCAAATAGAATTACAAAGTGAAATTAACACAATAAAGACAGAAATAGAGAAGAAGGACATGGACACGGATGTTGATGAAAACCAAAATGAATCTCAGAACCAGAATGAAATAGCCTTGTTAGGTGTTACCATCGCAACATACAACATTGAACTGAAAAAAATCAAGAATGACATTGACATGTATAACAAAACTAATGACCAAGCTTTGGAAAATATTAGAAAAGATCTAACCATGTTGAAATCTTCTCAAAAAGATGAGATTGAGAGCTGTCTGAACAATGCAACATTGAGCCACTTCAAAGATTGTAGTGCTAAAGTTGTCTCTGTCGAATTAGTCTTTATGCTCAAATGCTTTACCGAAATGCGTTAAAGCTACAGTACGTAGTCGGGCATAACAATAGATATGCCGGATTCCGGTTTGACGGAAATGAAAAATTCCGACTATTTTCTACAGATTCAGGTGTGACCGGTGATAAAATTGTCCCTTGATCTTTATCTGTGCTACATGACCTAACGCTTCACTGATTTTTGTTTACCTAAACTGTGATTTAAACAGATGATGACGGAAGAGGACAAAGATATTATTATAAAATTTTTTTTTTTAATTTGTTGATGTATGCGACTTTGGTAGTGATTCAGGTGTTTGCGCAAGCTCGGTTTCTCTGCTCTTCATTAGTAAGTAGTCTCCACTGTCTAAAACCTCTCATGTTTCAGTGGTATCTGAGCTACTGCCATACGTAACTGGTCAACGCTCGCCGATACATGTCCATGGACACTTGGTTGTAAAGCAGGAAGCAAAAAATGACCTGGATGACCCATTATTTAACTGTGATATACCATATACTGATTTTAGATCTAATCAAATAATGATCGAAAATAAACTGACAACGCCATGGCTAAAAAAGATTGATTGATTGTTGGTTGCTTAACGTCCAGTGGCAAATATTTCATGCATGTTCAGGACGAGAACAAATTAACAATAAATACAATAGGTAGGTCCTGTAATAAAGGCCGTCCGGGATAAAGGTCGGGGAAATTTGGACTGCCACGGGAAAATGAGGGTATATTGGATAAGGACAGAAATTTAGCCTTGCAACAGGTCACCTACGGACCCCTCAAAGAGTTGTTGCAAGGGTTCTTAACGTGCAAAGAATGTGGCACTCTCTTTACACGAGGCATCGGATTTAACGTCCCCATTCTGACCGGACGTGACTGCGAACTTGTACATCCCGCACAGCCAAACGGACGCCCCACTTTAGCGAGGGTTTTACCGCCGGTCGGAGGAAGACCAATGGTGACCATATTTCTATTCCCCAGTCACCCTTGGGGTGAGGCTAAAAAAGAAAGAGACAAACAGACAAATAATAGTAAACAAGAAACAACATAAAAAACTAGACAACACGCACCCCAACAAAATCTAGGGGTTATCTCAAGTGCTCCGGAAGGGTAAGCAGATCCTGCTCCACATGTGGCACCCGTCGTGTTGCTCATGTTATTACAGACCCGGTAAATAGTCTATTTCGGTAGGTCACATTCGTGAAAAGGGAACGGGATTGTAGTTACGACATAAGGAACATATCCGATATCACCTGGGGGCATCGGTGGCCTAGTGGTCTAAGTAGTTACTACTGTAATCACTAGCCAGTCAACACTGAGGTTGCGAGTTCGAACCCCGCTCGTGCGGGTGCACTCGACTCCAATCTTAATTGACTAGGGTTGTCAGTTTTCCTATCGAAGGTCGGTGGTTTTCTCCGGATTCCTCCACCAATAAAAACTGGCCGCCACGAAATAGACCAAAAGTGGCGTTAAATCACCAACAATCAAAATCAAATCCGATCACCTGTGAAACGGCTATTCCATAACAGTCAACCAACTCGTGATGGCGTCCGTAAAATTAACGAAGGGAAGATGTCAACTTCACCATTTGGAACTATTGATTTAATAGCTTCCTTCTGAGCAGCAACCCTCTATCAATTGTATCAATTGGGAAATACATACTCCGTATCCAGGCGCTGCTTGAATGTTGTTACATAGAAATGGAAGGTTCACAATTTGGAAGCTGAAATCATCTCTTTTTTTATGTCCATTTCTAGAACATTGTTTAATTAAAATTTATTAAAAGAAATAGAAATTAATGGCCGTATGTACATCACAAAATCTACCGATGCATCTAGGAAGTTTTAATGCATGATAGGACCTAGGTTTACAAAAGGTATATGTAGTTTATGTTCCTAACATGGACTAAGCATCAAATGTTATCTACCCCCAAGGGTGACTGGGGAATAGAAGTACGGTCACCATTGGTCTTCCTCCGACCGGCAGTAAAACCCTTGCTAAAGTGGGGCGTCCATTTGGCTGTGCGGGATGTACAAATTTGCAGCCACGTCCGGTCAGAATGGGGACGTTAAATCCGATGCCACGCTCTTTGCACGTTAAGAACCCTTGCAACTACTCTTTGAGGGGTCCGTAGGTGACCTGTTGCAAGGCTAAATTTCTGTCCCTATCCAATATACCCTCATTTTCCCGTGGTAGTCTAAATTTCGCCGACCTTAACCCCGGACGCCCCTATTACAGAACCTATCTTTTGTATTTATTATTATTTTGTTCTCGTCCTGAATATGCATGAAATATTTGCCACTGGACGTTAAGCAACCAACAATCAATCGATTTAATGTTATCTGAAAATGTCCATCGGGGAGAAGACTGTCAGTAGTGTCAGGCGTTTGAAACTTTGGTTGCAGGGTCGTTTATATAGTGGCAAAGATATTACAATTGCTGTGTTTGGAGTGCAGTAAATAACATTCTTGGTTTAACCCCTGACGGAAATTTCCTGTATTAATAGCGGACATAGATTATATCGCACATGAACTATGGCTGAATAGGGCTGGAGATCCAACAGTTCCGCTAACGTTTCCGATACCTGTACTTCGTGACAAGAGAGGAATGTCATAGTGGAGAAGTAATCATGATTCATCCAAATTCTCGAGAATTGGTTATATTCGTCGACAAGACTGCAACGGGTTGTCCTTTCTTCCATAAAAGACAATGAAATCATAAACAATCTGATGGCCTTCGAATAAATAAAGGGATTGCTAATTAGAAAGTTCCACGAAGCACATTCGATTTCAAACATTTAGTTTCAGACAAATCGATTTACAAGTAAACGATATAAAAAAAAAACTTTGTACCAAGTAAAATACAATTTAAAGAAAGTGGTTCAGGAGCAACTATATCTTTTGATACAATTCATTAGTCATTATATAGAGATAAGCTAACTGAACCTGCTTTATTACGTCCGAAAGCATGATACACTATTGAATACTTTATTCATATGATTTGCACCACATGACTTTGGCTCAATGGATATTTACAAAAATGTTGTGCAATTTCCAACATGAAATGCGTTAAATTTGAATTTTACGAAACGGGAAGGATGAAATTATCATGTTTTTAAAGAACTTTGCCGAAAGCTAAAGAAAGCAGGTAATACAAACGTAATTTAACCTGAAAATTCAACCTACAAGGTGTTTCCCTATATGTGGACTAATCATGAACAATATCTTCTTGTGTCTTTATTTCTATTTTGAATCCTGCTTTTTTACGACTTATGTGGAGCCATATTCCCAGATGATCCAAACAGTTACATATGTCAAACACTCAATTGTCAAGAAAAAAGATACAAAGGAAATATTGCTGCTATGGAAAAAGAATATCGTGAACCTAGATGTTCATTTGTAAGTGCAGATGTTGTTTTTCAATTAAAGCATATACTAGAAAGATTAAATAATTGGGAATTAATCAAAGAAGTTAAAAAGTCCGTAAAATCATCTACAGAAAACAACAAACATTACTATCCATTACATGAAGAATGGGCAGCTTCATACAAACCTTTGTAATGCTGGTCGATTTTAAAATGATAAGTGTAGTATTAGTGCTCTAATGAATACAGATGGCATCCCTCTTTACAACTCCTCTAAAGTAAAGTTTTGGCCCATATGTTTAGCCACCAGTACAAAGGTTTTCACGAAATAATATGGCAATCTGGCAAGGAAAAGGTAATCCTCCTTTTGTCCAATATATTTACTCATTTGCCAGTTCATTAAATACTTTATACCAGAAAGGATTTTCAATATCTCCTACAGGATATGATAATTTGAACATTAAACTATATATCATATGTGTTTCAGTGGATTTGCAAGCTAAAGCGTACATAGCTAACATGTCCATGCACAATGGGGATTATGGCTGTTCATTACGTGAAGAACATAGGAAAGTAGTGAAAAAGGGAAAAGATCATGTTCGTTCCTATCCATACCACCCTCCAGAGGACAGACCTGAAGTCAGGAATGCAATAGATATTCTAGAATCATGTCAACAGACAACACCACAGAAAAGGATAAAAGGTGTATGCGGAGTTTCTGAATTGTCAACATTCAGAAACTTTCATATTGTAGAAGGCTTGGTTCCAGACTACATGCATGGGGTGTTATTGGGAGTAACTAAATATGTGATGAAATTATTGTTTTCTGCAACTAATAGCTCAAAACCGTATTTAATTGGTAAACACCTTGATGAAATATGAAGAAGGGTTCAGAAAATGACACCACCAGATTGTATAGAGCGCTTAACTAGAGATTTAGAAAAGCATTGTGCTAATTTTAAAGCCACAGAACTACAATGGTTGCTTTATTAATTAATTCCTTGCTTGAAAGGAATTTTGCCAGATTTATACTTAGAGCATCTTTGTAAGCTATCAGAAAGCATTTTTCTTCTTTTACATAACATTTCAACCACTGATATTGACAGAGCTAAAAATCTCAGTTTCTATCGTGACTTTGAAGATTTGTATGGACACTAGTGCTGTACCTTGAATCTTCACAATGTAGCTAAATGGGGTCCGTTGTGGGCTTGGAGCTGCTTTCCATTTGAAGACTGCAATGCAGCTATTTTGCAGGCTGTGCATGGAACAGGTGATATCACAAAACAGTACATTCATACAAAACAGCAAGAAATGGAATTAAATGCTTTAGACATAACAAAGTATGATGGCTGCACATTCCAAAACTCGTTTCTACTGAGCATGAGCCAGAATAATCGAAGTTGGAAGAATAAAAAACGTATGAGTAGCTGGGAGATTATTTTCCGTGTCTGCAGATCACATACAAGATGAGATGTTGCATTTAGTACATGTTAATAATTTGTCTGAAGTACTCAAATGTATTCGTGTTGACATCTTTGGTCAAAAGTATTATTCAAAAGAATATTCTCGTATGATAAAAAACGTCTTTGCTATTATGTAATCAGCAATACAGAAACCCCCAAGGGTGACTGGGGAATAGAAGTAGGATCACCATTGGTTGTCCTCCGACCGGCAGTAAAACGCTTGCCAAAATGGGGCGTCCGTTTGGCTGTGCGGGATGTACAAATTTGCAGCCACGTCCGGTCAGAATGTTCTTTATATGGTAGTCCAAGTCAGTAGCCGGTAGTTCAGTGGTTGTCGTTGGTTCATATCTGTCATATTTGTTTTTCGTAAATAGTTTTGGTATCATTCACCAGTCCCGACTCCCCCTTAACTGCATTTTAAAAGTAGCATGTTTTTCAATAAATTTTAAAATAAGCTCTGGATATAAACTCGGTATCCATACTTATATATAAAGTGTCATCTCAATGTCTGATCGAGCTTTATGGGAAATGCCAGGTACTGTCTCCGTATTTCGTGGATTCATATTCAGGAACATGACATTCATCAAATCGCACGATGGGGGTCTTGGTACAAGTTGGAGTTGTTCATCTTTTCGGAGCACAAAATTCTTCCTACAATATGTCATCTTATTTTCTGGGCCCTAGGTTTGTATTTGTCTCTTTACTTTCCTCATTTTTTGACCGACTCGCCATTTTCCGAGAAATAATTAAATAAAAATCAGTTGTACATACCCGGGATTTGAAGTGTTACGACCAAAGAAGGTGGACAGGATAATCAAACCCTTGATACGAAATGGAGAAAACCGAAGACCTACTGAATAGAAAATCAAGACATAAAACACAACCGGGGAATAAAACAGCACAGAATGGCAGTGTACACACAAACGCCGAAATATAAAAACAATTAAAATACCCGGACCCGTAAAACGAAAGAGGCCAAGGATACAATACAATACAATACAATATTTTTATTGTCAATCAAGGACGCCCTAAGAGAGCAGTATAATTACAAATAATTTATTACAATGATTATTATTAATTCTTAATGATATATAATGACAAAATATAGAATAGAGAAAAAATAAATAGAGAAAAAATAAACACAAAAGAAAAAGCAAAACCCCAGATATGTATATATATTTAACATATAGAAATGTTGAGGCATATATTCAATTGATTGATTGATTGTTGGTTGCTTAACGTCCAGTGGCAAATATTTCATGCATATTCAGGACGAGAACAAGTTCACAATAAATACAATAGGTAGGTTCTGTAATAGATTAAGGGATTATGGTCGGAGAAATTTAGACTGCCACGGGAAATGAGGGTATATTGGATAGGGACAGAAATTTAGCCTTGCAACAGGTCACCTACGGACCCCGCAAAGAGTTGTTGCAAGGGTTCTTAACGTGCAAAGAGCGTGGCACTCTCTTTACACGAGGCATCGGATTTAACGTCCCCATTCTGACCGGACGTGGCTGCATATTTGTACATCCCGCACAGCCAAACGGACGCCCCACTTTAGCACGGGTTTTACTGCCGGTCGGAGGAAGACCAATGGTGACCATACTTCTATTCCCCAGTCACCCTTGGGGGTGCATATATTCAACTGTTTATGGATATCATTAGTGCCATAAAATTCAAATTTGGCCTATGAATGATTCACTGGGTCAGTTAACCGGCATCATTTACTTTTTTTAACATAATATTATCCCTCTCATTCCAGAGACTGATTATTAAATTACATAGGCGTTTTAAAACTTCTAGATTCTCACAATCCATTAGCCATATAAACATATTTTCGGTGCTACATTTCTTTAGATTAGGATAAGAAATACAAAGTTCTTTTATAAATGTTTTTCTATAAGTTTCCAATTTTTTGCATTGAAGGAGAAAGTGGATCTCATCTTCCACCTCCTCCTCACAAAGTTTACAAATACGCTCAGGAGCTGGGATGTTTTTGTGTCTCCCTGTTTCAATTTCAAGCTGATGGTCCCCAATTCTGAGTTTTGTTAATGCCTGCCTTTGTTTAAAGTTTAGCAGGTTGAAATAGGGTTCAAAATTAAAATTTGTTTTGAATAAACGAAATGTACGAAGTTTATTTTTTTGGTTATTAATACTTCTTACATCATTAAAAATGTTAGTCTTCCATTCTTTTATATACAATCCTTTAAGTTTTCCCATGACTATATTTTTAATACAATATTTACTCTTATGTAGTAAATTGTTGGGAGTGAGATCCGGAAGCTCCAAAACTTTAATAATATAACTATACCATGAAGTGTGACCTTTTTCATGTAGGTTTTTAGACAGTGCCAGTGCTTCTTTTAGTAAAATGTCTTTAGATTTTTCTAAAGTTATCCAATATTTAAGGATGCTTATTAAAATAGGCAATTGTATGGGTAAATGTCCCACTTCTGCCATGACAGCATTGTTTGTGCTCTTTCTGTTCACACCAAGTATATATTTACAACTTTTTACATTCAATTTTTAAAACCATTACATAGTTTATAAAAAGAAGATGAATCCTTGAGTTTTGAGTTTTGAGGGACTGCCAGCACCCCATATTTCTGATCCGTAAAGTAAAATTGGCTGAATTGTGTGGTCAAATATATAAATGAAGGTTGAAATTTTTGGAAATGAATCATTAAATGATTTTCTTAGTTTAAAAAAGGCCTTTAACCCCTTTTTGTAAAGTTCAGATTTTGCCTCTGTAAATGCACCAGATGTTGAAAATACAACTCCCAAATATCTATAATGTTTAACATTTTCTAATGTGATATTATTGATTGTAAATTTTGAACCCAATAAGCGACCAGACGTGTTAAATATCACACATTTAGTTTTTTCATAGTTTATTTTCAGGTTCCACTGCAAGCAATAAGATGACAGCTTATTAAGAGAGGTCTGCAGTCCCTTTTCACTTGAAGATAACAATACCATATCATCAGCATACAGCAAACAACTCAATGGATTCTTTTTTAATAATGCTGGGTCACTAGAGATATCAAAATCATTCTTTATTTCGTTAATAAATATTTTGAATAAATTTGGGCTTAAATTGTCTCCCTGGGTTACCCCAACATCAGATTGAAAAAATTCAGTCAAATTATGACCTGATTTGACACATAGTTTAGTATTGGCATACATGTTTTTCAATATATGATAAAATTTATCACTTACGCCAATTTGTCTCAGTTTATAGAAAAGCCCCTGAAGCCAAACTGAATCAAAAGCTTTTTTAAAATCAATAAAGCATGCATACAAAGGTTTACTCCCTTTTTTTGTATGTTTTTTCAATAAGGGATCTTAGAACAAACATGTGATCCACAGTACGTTTTTTCTTTGTAAATCCTATTTGTTCATGGGGTATAATATTGTTTTTTAAAAGAAATTTATCTAACCGTAAATTGAGGACTTTTGTGAATAATTTTCCAACACAGCTATTAATAACAATGCCTCTATAGTTAGATGGATCATCTTTATCTCCATTTTTATGAATAGGATAAATATACCCTTGACTCCACTGAGTTGGATACTCCCCTGATGAGAATATAGTATTAAATAGTTTATTAAGTGGTTTCACCAAAACCGACTGGCCACATTTAAGCATCTCATTTATTATTACATCAAAGCCTGCTGCTTTATTATTCTTAAGCTCTTTTATTGCTTTATGTATTTCATTCTCAGATATGATGTAATCTAATTCGTTAAAAATTTTGTTTTTTTCTAAATTTTCTAAAAGTATATCCATTCCTTTATTTGGGTATGTCTCTTTGTTCAATTTCCTGAAATAATCATACCAATCAGTTTCAGATACATTACTTTCATCATCAGTTTTAAATTTATCTTTTGATTTAAGCTGATCAAGCAGTTTCCAGTATTCTTTTAGATTTGTGTTGTATAAAGTGTCAAGTCTATTTATAATCTCTTGGCGGTATTTGCGAGACTTAAGTTTTAAGTTTCCTATATTGCTTAACTGTACTAAAATATAAAGATCTAACATTTGGGTCACTGCCATATTTAAGAAAGAGATTAACTCCAAGGCACTGAGACAAATATCCCGCATGAGAAGAATAATCGGAATCTAAACAGATAACCACACATGTTATCGAGAACAGAGTTGGTCTTTGTGAAGAAAATTTATCCATACACTTATGACAGATGAATTGTCGGAATAATAAGCTGTCGGGATGTTGGAGTAGTGGGCTGTCTGAATAATGGTTGTCGGACTAACGGGATGTCACCGCTTTTGTAATGATTGTCATGATGCAAGTGTGTTTTAATCTTTATTTTCTTAAAAGCCTTAAGATATAAAGATTGCGAGGTGTGTATCATTGACAGCTTGTATTTCATCATGAATAATTTACAAAACTTAAACCGTACCTAATGGACGTTCTTCTTGTACCCGGGATGACAGCGAAAATGGAAAAATAGTTCTGTCGTTGTAAGTACGAGAGCAAACGCGTGTATGTGTAGTGTTATTTTCAGCTCCATAGCTCCAAAGAATAGGTTGAAAAGTTTGTTATCTGCATGTTAGAAGAATTTGAGAATTATAAAGACTAGGAGGGGTACTTCTCCCGGGACTCTGGCATGTAAAAAGTAAAATTACTAAAAACTGCACTCCGCGGATAATTTAAAACGGAGTCCCTTATGAAATGGCAAAATCAAACGAATGGACAATAACTGCCATATTCCTGACTTGGTACAGGCAATTTCTTATGTAGAAAATGGTGGATTAAACCTGGTTTTATAGCTAGCTAAACATCTCACTTGTATGACAGAAGTATAAAATTCACTTGGCTCTCAATGATATTGTTGTCTTTTTTTCAAAACTACCTCTACCCTTTTTTGGGAATAAATGCATCATTTTTTTTGAAATTGCGAAGATTTGAATAAGAATTAATTGTAATAAAACTTGCATTCGAAGACGAGACTGAACTTAATATAGTTGATAAGACAAGTCATAGCAGTTCATTTTTTTAATTTTCAAAGGTCCATTAATCCCTTGAACATATTTACAAGCTCATTCAAGTTGTCGTTAGTTAAACACTGCTTGAATTCTCATGGTTGTATCCAAGTAACGTCGTGTAATCCTATCCCTTTTTGGAGTTAGAACGTTTGACAACAAGGATGATGATACAGCAAATAACTCCCATATTTTGCACGTGACGCCATTGTTGGCATAAGAAAAGTATAACCAAGTGTATCACAGCTCACATTTTTGAGAAGAAAATGTTCTTTGATCCACTTTCTCTTTATCTTTTTCTTCTCCAAAACGGCAAGCTGCCTCGAGTCCTCAGTCCTGAACTTACTGGCGAAGTACTCAACGATGTTGCACCAAGACAATTTGTAAAAGACCTGAGATCTGGGCTAGATGCTCTTGGAATTGATAAGGTAGACCAATTACCCGTCAAAAGACTTGAAAGTCCATTGCTAGTAAAATAATGCAAGGCCCACTACCGAATTTATGTTTGATTATTTGCTACATTAAGCTGAAAGTTAAGGTTTGTCATACACTAAGAGAGAGTTCATTTATTTTGCAGTACTTGTTAATATTTCGTATCGTCCGGAAGCAATTGACGTCCAGAACTAGATGGTCGACCAACAACTATTAATTTTTCCGCACTTTAAATTTGATACAAAGTGACATTCTTGTAACAAAAATATAGTTGAGTGTTGTCATATACTGTGGCCCCCAAGGGTGACTGGGGAATAGAAGTATGGTCACCATTGGTCTTCCTCCGACCGGCAGTAAAACCCGTGCTAAAGTGGGGCGTCCGTTTGGCTGTGCGGGATGTACAAATTTGCAGCCACGTCCGGTCAGAATGGGGACGTTAAATCCGATGTCTCGTGTAAAGAGAGTGCCACGCTCTTTGCACGTTAAGAACCCTTGCAACAACTCTTTGAGGGGTCCGTAGGTGACCTGTTGCAAGGCTAAATTTCTGTCCCTATCCAATATACCCTCATTTCCCGTGGCAGTCTAAATTTCTCCGACCTTAATCCCTTAATCTATTACAGAACCTACCTATTGTATTTATTGTGAACTTGTTCTCGTCCTGAATATGCATGAAATATTTGCCACTGGACGTTAAGCAACCAACAATCAATCAATCAATCATATACTGTGAGTTGATCATTTTATTGTGATAAAGCCTGTCGACCTGCATCTTCCCATTTCTTATCGTCCCTAATTGGCGTGTCAAACAATTACTTGTATATAAAAGAGAGACAATAAAGTTTGTTGAGGTTTGTCATACACTGTGAGAGGAATTGCCTTCCCGAAACAGCTAATCGCCCGAACAAGGTCTTCTGGACAACTCTTGCTTCCGCATGATCGACTTTCACATACAAAAAGAAAATTTTTAATAGTAAGTCAGTTGAGTTTTGTCATACATCTTGAGAAGGGTTCCCCAAGGGCGACTGGGGAATAGAAATATGGTCACTTCAGGTCTTCTTCCGACCGGCAGTTAAACCCTTGCCAAAGTGGGGCGTCTGTTTGGCTGTGCGGGATGTATCAAGTACGCAGCCACGTCCGGTCAGAATGGGGACGTTGAATCCGATGCCTCGTGTAGAGAGAGTGTCACGCTCTCTGCACGTTAAGAACCCTTGCAACAACTCTTTGAGGGGTCAGTATGTGGCCTGTTGTAAGACTAAATTTCTGTCCCCATCCAATATACCCTCATTTTCCCGTGGCAGTCCAAATTTTCCCGACCTGCAACCCAGTTGACCTGTGGTACCGGACCTACCTATTGTATTTATTGTTAATTTGATCTCGTCCTGAACATGCATGAAATATTTGCCACTGAACGTTAAGCAACCAACAATCAATCAATCGATCAATCTTGAGAAGGGCAGTTTATATTGCGTGTCTTATTTATTTACTACTTTATATTTCGTATCGCCCATGAACCAATTGTTGTCTCGAACGATTACTTGTATATAAAGATAGACCTTGTATCAAAAATGTTTGTTGAGGGTTGTCATACAGTATGAGAAGCTTATTTTGCATTCCTCAATCATATTTTATATCGGTGAGATTCTTTTTTATCATTCATGTCACAATAACATTTCAATTTAGAAGTAAATATTTTAAATAAAGTTTTTTTCGTCAGATGCATAATTGCCGCCATTGTTTCCTTGTTTATGCCAGCTCAGGGTGCTTGTCGACGCATGTTAGAAGCACACATTTACTAATCAAGTATCATTGTGACGTGTGTGGGAAGGAGTATATGCGAACAGACTCCTTTATGGTTCACAAGAGGAAGTTGCATCTAGAGGTATGGAAATATCAGATTCTCGATATATAAAACATCATTGTTTTATGTCATGACAATGCTTTCATTAAGGATAATTTCAACTGAATCAATTACCACTTAGTGTCTTATTTTATTTAAATGGTTTGACATTGTTCAACATATACTCAGTCTATATAGTCTATATAGAAATAAGAATATGTGGTAGGAGTACCATTAGACAACTCTCCATCCAAGTCACAATGTACAACAAGAAGCCTTAACTCACACAGAACAGCAAGCTATAAATGGTTCCAAAATGACAAGAGTAAAACAATTCAACCCAACCGTCTAATCTAATATATGTTATGTCATAAGTTAACATCTGAACGAATTTTGAAACAATTCTATAACTTGTTTTATAGTTATTCAGGCAGGAAGCACAGCAGACAACATACACCTGCGACACGTGCCAACAAGTGTAAAGACGACGGAGGGAGGAGTTACAATTGCCTCTCCCCAGAAACCATCAGGTAACATTATTATTAGCGCAGTTTTAAACTAATCATGCACACAATATTCCATTTTAACATATGGATTCAGTTATCACTGGTTGATTATTGATTATAAAAGAAGTCTTACAAATTATAACTTAAATTTAGTACTTTACATGTACAGGCTAGAACATACTAGTAATGTACAGAAACTGTCTTCGTTTGATAAAGACATTGTTTAAATTCAACTTACCACTTATAATATAATGCTCTTTTTTTGACAGGACACAAGTTACAATGGAACTTGGAAAGTCAAGATTTAAGAAAAATGGTATATGTTTTTAATTTGGTAACGGCTTTTTCAAGAACTAGTAAAAATGGGGAGAGGGTCAGAAGGCACTTTAATTTAAATTTTAAAACGTAAAAGATGTAACTGTCGCAAATTGAGTTAACCTGGCGACGCGTAGGGGACCTAGGTAAACGGATATTTACGACAGTTAGATCAAGTTTTACGAAGGCCAAACTTAAGCAAATTGAGTTAACCTGGCGACGCGTAGCGGACCTAGGTAAACGGATATTTACGACAGTTAGATCAAGTTTTACGAAGGCCAAGCTTAAGCAAATTGAGTTAACCCGGCGACGCGTAGCGGACCTAGGTAAACGGATATTTACGACAGTTAGATCAAGTTTCACGAAGGCCAAACTTAAGCAAATTGAGTTAACCTGGCGACGCGTAGCGGACCTAGGTAAACGGATATTTACGACAGTTAGATCAAGTTTCACGATGGCCAAGCTTAAAATACAATAGTTATCTCCATTCTAATGCTATATTTTAAAATAGATTTCATTTAACAAATATTTTGGCTTAAAAATGCCATAAATGAAAAAATCAACGACCATGTTGTTTCGACTTTTATATCTAAAAATTGTGACGTCATATGTATATATGTTGGAAGCACAAATACTGTTTATTTTTTGAGAAATTAGATATATAAAAAAAATCCAAAATCTAATCATTTTAATTATTTGTCAACGTCTAATGAAAATTATCCTTACAGACGAATTGCATTAGAATGTTGTTTATCGCATCCAGCAAAATCAATTATCAGTTTATGAAAACATATAAATATAACATGTCACACATTGCCAATAATTATTACACAATCAGTAAATTTTACATGAACAGGTGTTACAGATCACAAATGAAGTTCTAGAAGGCCCTACATATGAAACATCAATTGTTATGAACAACAACTTAGAATAAGATCAAATTGAAGAACTTCCCATTGCAGAAACCAGACCAGAACTTGAATCATTCAAGACACAAAAGGATAAATCAATAGTAATATTAGATTTAGAAACTACAGGATTAGGCAAGCACTTAACATCTTTTGTTTGTACTTTTAAGGAAAGGGATGATTACCGATTATTCAAACCTGAAAGATTCATGACAAGGTCATAATCAGATAAATACTGTTAGACATGTACATCTTACAAATATTCCATGCACCAAATATAGTTGACATACTGTTTTCATTCTCGGCAATTACAGAACAGACCTAAATTCAGAAATTTAACATTAAGCAATGAACCATGAAAATGACGTCAAGGTCAGACGATTATCATCATGACACCTGCCACACAAACATGTACACTTTACAATTGTTCGGACCCCCAAGGGTGACTGGGGAATAAAAGTATGGTCACCATTGGTCTTCCTCCGACCGGCAGTAAAACCCTTGCTAAAGTGGGGCGTCCGTTTGGCTGTGCGGGATTTACAAATTTGCAGCCACGTCCGGTCAGAATGGGGACGTTAAATCCGATGCCTCGTGTAAAGAGAGTGCCACGCTCTTTGCACGTTAAGAACTCTTGCAACAACTCTTTGAGGGGTCCGTAGGTGACATGTTGCAAGGCTAAATTTCTGTCCCTATCCAATATACCCTCATTTCCCGTGGCAGTCTAAATTTCTCCGACCTTAATCCCGGACGCCCCCTTTACAGAACCTACCTATTGTATTAATTGTTAATTTGTTCTCGTCCTGAATATGCATGAAATATTTGCCACTGGACGTTAAGCAACCAACAATCAATCAATTATTCGGAGACAATACCAAATAAGGATTCTATATTAAACAAAAGTTTTCACTAACAAATGTACACTTAAAATATGGTCAACATTCAATCTGAAATACATTTCATCATCAATTGCAATTTCTTAATAAGATTGAATTATATGTACGTCTGTATTTCAGGGAGAGATATAGACAGTTCAAACTGCAGCAACAACTCTAGACAAAACGAAACCCTTAAAAATGAAAAAAGGTGCATCAAAAGTAACAAAATTGTCGATTAAATGCGACAAAGATGGTTTAAAAAGATAAGACAATAATGGCGACTGGGTAGATACCGGTACACCTATCACAATTTCTCCGACCTTAATCCCGGACGCCCCCTTTACAGAACCTACCTATTGTATTAATTGTTAATTTGTTCTCGTCCTGAATATGCATGAAATATTTGCCACTGGACGTTAAGCAACCAACAATCAATCAACATCAATCAATTATTCGGAGACAATACCAAATAAGGATTCTATATTAAACAAAAGTTTTCACTAACAAATGTACACTTAAAATATGGTCAACATTCAATCTGAAATACATTTCATGTACCAAATTTTATCATCAATTGCAATTTCTTAATAAGATTGAATTATATGTACGTCTGTATTTCAGGGAGAGATATAGAGAGTTCAAACTGCAGCAACAACTCTAGACAAAACGAAACCCTTAAAAACGAAAAAAGGTGCATCAAAAGTAACAAAATTGTCGATTAAATGCGACAAAGATGGTTTAAAAAGATAAGACAATAATGGCGACTGAGTAGATACCGGTACACCTATCACAATAACCAATGGATGTCTACAATGGCTGACTACCATACAAGGAAGAACAAACAAATACAATCACCCTGATTGGACATAACTCGCATGCTTTTGACTGTCCAGTTTTTTTACAATCATATGAATAAAATGAATCTAGTTAAAGAAAGCTTAAAAGTTTGTTGATCGGTTCAATGAAACAGATGCACACAATGCACTACATGATGTAACTACATTGGCCAAACTTCTTCAGATCGTTGACTTCTCCAAATCATCAACTATTTCGTTGTCTCCCTTCAGTATGAAACAGGACTTCATTCTCCTGCACAAAACTTCACTGTACTCGATCAAAAGTAAGTTCAATATTGGAACAACAACGTACATCTAACCACATTTCAACGAAAATAGCAGATTCTGGTCTTGGCTTCAGGCATTTACTGTTGGTCTACAGAAGAAATGACACTGTAAAGTAAACAATTCTTCAATTTTTTATATACTCAAACTAAGTCAAAATCATCAATAGAAATAAATTTTGCAAATCAAATCTTGTCATGTAGAAGCGTAATGTCTGTGTATAGGGGAAGTGGGTGGGGTTAAGGGGGAAAAGATGGGCTATTTAGGTTGGTTAATAGTCCACATTTAATATTTTTTGGAGAGGAAACAATAACATCTACATATAATCTAATCCGGCTTGTAGAAGGAGGCAACTCAAAACACCAATTATTCTGACATGTGTGTTCATCGAGTCGGATTCCTGTATTATATACGTCCCTACCGGAAGTTCGCCATTTTCTGTATGTTTGTTGTAGAATAAACAGATATGTTACATTTTTATTTAGTTTGGTTGCATTCTGTAAAGAATTTGTTGCATTTAAGCCATAGTGGATACTTCTAAAATAGAAATTCAGATGACAGAAATCAGTGATATAAATTATTGAAATTCACATTCCAATTATTTTTCAGAAATGGAAAAGAAAAGTTCTAGGGTCAGTCGGGTAACTGTAACAAAAGTGACACGTATACTTTTATTAACCGGATTTTTGTGTCAAAAATGTCGGTTATTGATTTGGGGATGTACGGCGGGCGGCAACCAAATGTTGTCCGTGCATTTACTCATGAACCATTCAACCAAACCTTTTAAAATTTTAATATGTTGTTACTGACAACAAAATGGAGGTCAAGTTTAATAATGACGATTTTGACTTTTACCGTTCAGGAGTTACGGTTCTTGAAAGTTTAAAAAATGTCGTGTCCGTGCATTTACTCATGAACTGTTCAACCAAACCTTTTTAAATTTTAATATGTTGTTACTGACAACAAAATGGAGGTCAAGTTCAATAAAGACGATTTTGACTTTTACCGTTCAGGAGTTACGGTTCTTGAAAGTTTAAAAAATGTCGTGTCCGTGCATTTACTCATGAACTGTTCAACCAAACCTTTTTAAATTTTAATATGTTGTTACTGACAACAAAATGGAGGTCAAGTTCAATAATGACGATTTTGACTTTTACCGTTCAGGAGTTACGGTTCTTGAAAGTTTAAAAAATGTCGTGTCCGTGCATTTACTCATGAACTGTTCAACCAAACCTTTTTAAATTTTAATATGTTGTTACTGACAACAAAATGGAGGTCAAGTTCAATAATCACGATTTTGACTTGTACCATTCAGGAGTTACGGTTCTTGAAAGTTTAAAAATTGTCGTGTCCGTGCATTTACTCATGAACCGCTCAACCAAACCTTTCGGTTCTTGAAAGATTGAAAAATTGTGTTACCCGAGTATTATTGGCAGATTATACAACAGAAATGGGATTCATTACCTTTAGAAGCATTCTATGATTGATAAAGGTAATACTATTTTTTTATTTTCTTTTTACTGTGCTTGCAATCTCCATCGTGGCACCTTGTACAGTTTGAGATTTAAACAAATTTCCTTCAATGGTAATTGTGTGTATTTCTGCATGACTGATGGATTTTGGCCTTAAACATTAAATCTCAGGCTTTACTGAATGTGATACTTTGCCTTCTATCCTGCTTAATATTCAAATTTCATCAGATATATAAATAACTATAGTCACTATTCACTATTTTATTTACACTTGCATGCATAAATGTTATATACAATGCTATCACATGTGTCAGGTATCACATTGCATGGTTAAGTCTCAATATGTAGTTTTAATTGTATTGCATATTTAGATCCTCCTCGTGGTAAGGTGCTGGTAACACTGATTCACCTTCACATTCATATATAAAAAAAAATTAAGAAATTGTAATGTTAACTTTACTTCAGCTTTGTTAGAAATAGCTATATATATAGTATTATTTTATTAGAATATGCATCACTGGCCAAATTAACAATGCTTTATATGTCTTTATATGTCTTAACATTTTATTTTATTTCTTACCTGTTTAGAAATGAATGACATCACTTCACCTGTCAAGCTTATATCATCCAACCATGCTTTATTTCAACCATCATCATACTTTAAATTTCATTGTAACATATGAACATGTATACTGTTTCTCATTTAGCTGTTTCACATAATTTGTTTGCAATACATGTATTGTCATGCACTTGGCATAATCATTATAAAATATATTAAATTCTGGTTCTGAATTTTAATAAATGTAACACTGTTGATTACATTAGCTTGACAGATGTAGATTGTTCCTGCTGCAAATGGACAAATATAATGGTTTATTTCTTTTATACAGTGGATCATAATAACTGGAGGTATACAGATGTATATTCCTCTACAAATGCAGATACTGAAGGGATTAGTCTGCACATTACACACACTTTAATGGCTCTAGTGAGCTGGTTTTTCATGGCATCAGATGCTGGTTATTTTAGCTCACCTAGCCAATCACTAGTATAAGCCTTTTTCATCACTTTGACTCTGTTTTATGTTTGTTCATTTGTATACATCCATCTGTTTATATTTCACATTTATATCTCCTTTCCTAAACTGATTTGTCAATTTCAACCAAGTTCTGAATCAAACCATGTAATAATGGCACTTAAAAGACATTGAATAAGAAAATATTAATTATTACAATACCTGAATATAGTGATTTCCCATGTGAGCAATTCAGGGTTCTTGTAGTTTATAGTTATATAAGGCAATTTGTATGCCCCCTATGGCCCTATCACAGCAGGGTTGTTGCACTCAAATAAAATTACTTTAATTCATTTTTCTTTATTCAGATAATGGAAAGGGTGAATAATATTAAAAAGTCTGCCACCAAAGCAAAAGGGGTATCACTGCAAATAGTAGGCATGCTTTTCAAAGTAAAGAAAAATGGGAAAGTTTCAGAAGAGCATATGAATACTGTCAGTGATTTGACAGATGAAATCACAACTTTGATGGACGATGTAAATCATAATGCTGATTCAGTTAAAACCAATTTAACTAAAACTGATGAAGAGTTAAAGGAGGCTCAAAAGAAAATTGAGGGTTTGAGGAATGAAAACCTTAGTTAAAGGAAAAAAATTTCTCAGGCAAGACGTGACCAATATGAGGCACAAGATGAATGCAAAAAGTTGAAAAGAGACCTTGATTCTAGCCAGAAAGTTCTTCATGCAATGTCGTTTGATGAAGACATGGATGATTTAAATAATTCAGCTGCTGCACAACCACCATCCAATACAGACTCACAAAAATTGATTATCACAAACTTTTTGTACTAATTTAATTGTTGTATATGCATATATATGTAAATCTGATGTTTTTTATGAATCATCATTATCTTTTTTTCTTGTATACTGTTTGGACAGAAATTTTATTTAACATCTAAATTGTATTTATTTTCACTGTCTTATGTATAATTTAAGTAATAAAGTTTTTTTTTTTTTTTAGATATGCAACATTGAAACACATCAAAATGCCTAAGCAGAACAAAAAATCACCCAGTCAGAAGAATAGGGAAGACAAGCTACGGAAGAGGCTTGAACGTCATGTATGTATTATATATATAGTAAAGGGGCATATATATATTTGTTTAGGGGCCAGCTGAAGGACGCCTCCGGGTGCGAGAATTCCTCGCTGCATTGAAGACCTGTTGGTGACCTTCTGCTGTTGTCTGCTCTATAGTCCGGTTGTTGTCTCTTTGACACATTCCTCATTTCCATTCTCAATTTTATTAATTCAGAAATTGTTTATCAAAATCAAATTCTCTCTCTTTAAACTGACAGAAACTAATTATACTTATTCTTGTGACATTGCATCTGGCATTAGGCTATTTTTTTCTCTTATTTTTAACTAATAATACTTAATCATGTGACATTGTATCTGGCTTAGGCTATATTTTTTTCTTCACTTTTCACAGAAACTAGGTACAGAGGAATCCAAAGACATTCTCAGACCAGCATCTCAACAACTATTTACTGTGGCCAATCCCAACTCACAAATTCAACAGCCAACAACTTCTAAAATTGACAGTCAAAAGGTTAGTACAGTTCATACACAATTTAAACCAGGACTTACAGTGGCAAAAAGACAGAAAAGATACTGCAGTAAAAAAAGAGAGAAAAACTAATAAAACAAAAGAAAAAAGAATAAATGCGACAAGAAAAAAAGAAAAAAATAGACGGGGTATACAAAATTATGTTGTACTATATATTGTCTATCATTACAGTTCACTCAACTAAATGAATCACAAGAGTTTTTTGTTTATCTTTTCAGAAAAAGAGAAAAATTCAGGATACTGACATTCCAAGACCAGCATCTCAACAACTATTTACTGTGGCCAATTCCAACTCACAAATTCAACAGCCAACAACTTCTAAAATTGACAGTCAAAAGGTTAGTACAGTTCATATACAATTTAAACCTGGACTTACAGTGACAAAAAGACATAAAAGATACTGCAGTAAAAAAAGAGAGAGAAACTATTAAAACAAATGAACAAAAGAATAAATGCGACAAGAAAAAAAAAGAAAAAAATAGAGGGGTATACAAAATTATGTTGTACTATATATTGTCTATCATTACAGTTCCCTCAACTAAATGAATCACAAGATTTTTTTGTTTATCTCTTCAGAAAAAGAGAAAAAATCAGGATACTGACATTCCAAGACCAGCATCTCAACAACTATTTACTGTGGCCAATCCAAACTCACAAATTCAACAGCCAACAACTTCTAAAATTGACAGTCAAAAGGTTAGTACAATTTATATACAATTTAAACCTGGAATTACAGTGGCAAAAAGACAAACAAACAAACAAACAAATATTTTATTTGCCAATCACGGCGCCCAAAATGAGCAGAATAATTACAATATAATTTTCAAACATAATGTAAAGTAAATTAAAATAGGTTAAACAAAGTACATAATATGATTGATTTTGATTTAGTTGATTGATATAGTATTAAAGCAATTTGTAATAATAAACATATATAATACAATATGACCAATAGTCTGTTACTCTGGTCCCTTTATTGGCAAAAAGACAGAAAAGATACTGCAGTAAAAAAAGAGAGAAAAACTAATAAAACAAATGAACAAAAGAATTAATGCGACAAGAAAAAAAAGAAAAAAATAGACGGGGTATACAAAATTATGTTGTACTATATATTGTCTATCATTACAGTTCCCTCAACTAAATGAATCACAAGAGTTTTTTGTTTATCTTTTCAGAAAAAGAGAAAAATTCAGGATACTAATTTGTTTGCGACCACTTCTGCTACAGATATTCCTACAGAACCTGCTAGAACCAAAGAACTGAATTGGTTCTGTGAATATTTAAATGATCAAGACATGAGAAATATCCATAAGAAAAGTTTATACAGTCCAAAACATTCTAAAAATCTAAATGCCTCTCTTCAAGGACTTACACAACAAGAACTAAACAATTTATCTAGACGAAAAAAAAGGCAGTGTCCTCAGAATAGACAGACAGAAAATGCGAAGAGGAATTTAACTCGCAAAGAACGACGAAACATACCTGAGGTTAAGGATCAGGAAAATGCAAGAAGGAATGAAACTCGTTCACATAGACGAAGCATGACTGAGGTTAAGGATCAGGAAAAAGCTAGAAGGAATGAAACTCGTTCACATAGACGAAGCATGAATGAAGTTAGAGAACAAGAAAGTGTGAGGAGAAATATAACTCGTCAAATACGACGCAAAATACCTGAAGTTAGAGATCAGGGTAATGCTAAAAGACAAAAAAACTCGTAAAGATAGACGCAGTATACCTGAAAGATAGACGCAGTATACCTGAAGTTAGAGAACAAGAAAGTGCTAGGAGTAATATAACACGTCAAAAACGACGCAGTATACCTGAAGTTAAAGAACAAAAAAGTGCTAGGAGTAATATAACACGTCAAAAACGACGCAGTATACCTGAAGTTGAAGAACAAGAAAGTGATAGGAGTAATATAACACGTCTAAAACGACGCAGTATACCTGAAGTTAAAGGACAAGAAAGTGCTAGGAGTAATATAACACGTCAAAAACGACGCAGTTTACCTGAAGTTAGAGATCAGGGTAATGCTAAAAGAAGAAAGACTCGTCAAAATAGACGAGGTATACCTGAAGTTAGAGATAAGGAAAAAACAAGTAGACAAAAATGGCGACATACCTATAACAGGAACAAAAAAGAAACACATCTCAACAGACATTCAAGGATAAAAAAGAAAAGTGACATTGAAATCCAAATTCAAATATTTAGAGACTTGCTCAAAAGAAGTGATGATCTCATGTTGTATGCAAACATTTTACCAGCATAGTGTTTATGCCTGTTCTAAAGAACATTATATGCAGAAAGGAATTCCACAAGAAATATTGGATCAAACTCTTACAGGAACTAAAAGTGTTTCAGAAAGTGAATGGGTGTGCAAAACATGCCATAAATATATAATGGAAAAAAAAATGCCACCCACGGCCTACAACAATGGATTTAAGTACAACACTTTACCAGACTACTTACATCACTTGTCTCCAACTCAAACTGAGGAGAGAACTGTAGCATTGCGCATACTGTTCATGCAACTGAAGGAACTTGGAGTAGGAAAGCAGTTTGGGATATATGGCAATACAGTTAATGTACCAATGGATCCGTCTGATGTTATATCTGTGCTTCCTAGAAGATTTGAAGACACTGCTACTATTCATCTGTTATTTAAAAGAAAACTTGAGTACAAATCCTCCATCCTCCATTAAACTGTGAGACCAAAAGTTATTAATGAATTAGTTAAATATTTCATTGGAAATAGTCCATTATATCAAGAGGAAGCAATACAATTGGATACCTCTTGGACATCAGAAAATACAAATATCATCAACTTTGCATCAGAAACTGACATTGAAGTGATCGAAAGCCATGAAAAATTAGTGCAAATGCAGTCTGCAAAAAATCAAAGAGCACAAGGCAATAATTTACCACACAGTAAACAGAACCAAGAAAAGAATAAATTGATCTTTGATGAAAATGATGATAACTGGGTAGAACAATCTGATGAAGAAGTGTCAGGTTCAGGAAACAAGGACACTTTACTACAAAATTTAGACTTTACAGATGATGGTAGGCATGCCTTACAAATTGCACCTGGTGAAAAAAAAAACATCCTCTAAGCTTATTCCTTGACAAATATGCAGAGGAAAAGTCATTCCCTGTGCTATTTGCTGGACAAAAAAGAATTGAAAATCATCAGAGAACAATTCCAGTAACTTTCAGCACAATCTGCAAGGCAGAGTTGAGGAGTGCAGACACTAGATTTTCAACATCTGTACCCAATATTTTCTTTAAACTTAAGAAACTTCAAACATTACAAGTCAAAGACATTACAACTACTGCTTTACGTAAAACTAACAATAATTCATATACAGCTGGACAATTGAAATCATCTGAAAATATAAACAGTTTACTTCAAAATGACCAGGGATTTACATTTTTAAAGACTCTAAGGTCATCACCACCTTATTATCAAAACAAGCAGAAGGAATTATTTGCAATATTGAGACAACTAGGCCTGCCAACTTTCTTTGCTACTTTTTCAGCAGCTGAGACTCAATGGTTAGACTTACTATGTGTCTTAGCTAAGAAGGAATATAAACGGGACATTTCTGTGGAAGAAACTATTGCAATGAATTGGATGCAGAGATGTGAATTGATTCAATAGCACCCAACAACATGTGCCAGACACTTTCACTATAGAACTCAGATATTTCTAAACAATATTTAGAAATGTAAAAACTCCCCATTAGGAGAATTACAGGACTATTACATAAGAGTGGAGTTTCAACAGCGAGGCTCTCCACACTTGCATTGCTTGTTTTGGATTAAAAATTCACCAATATATGGATCTAGCCAAATGAGTGATATCCTTGAATTTATAGACGCACACATAACTTCTAGTTCTAATGTCTCAGAAGAAGATCAACAGTTTGTAAAATTGCAAAAACATCGACATTCCAAATCATGCAAAAAGATAGGCAAGCGTGTATGTCGCTTTGGATTTCCTATTCCTCCCATGGCAGAAACCTTGATTTTAGAACCATTTCCTGCAGATCATTCAAAAACAGAAATTCTCAAGCATAAGGGCAATTACAAAAAAATTAGTATAGTATTAGAAACCCTGACAGGTGATGAGGATATGACCTTTCAAACTTTCCTTACTAAATGTAGATTAAATAACCAACAGTATATAGATGCTATTCGTTCATCATTGTCAAAGAAAAAGGTGTTCTTGAAGAGAGCTGTGAATGATGTCAGAATTAACTCTTACAATCTTCAAGTATTAAGAATATGGCAAGCAAACACAGATCTCCAGTTTGTTATTGACCCGTATGCTGTGTGCATATATATAGCTAGCTATATTATGAAATCTCAAAGAGGTATGAGTATGCTTTTGCAAAATGCAGTGGATGAAGTGAAAAGAGGAAACTTCAGTGTAAGGGAGAAAATGAGAGTTATTTCTAACAAGTTCTTGAATCACTGTGAAGTTTCTGCACAAGAAGCAATATATCTGCTGCTCAAACTTCCTTTGACACAGAGTTCTAGAGATGTCATTTTCATTAACACCTCTACACCAGAGAAGCGTATTGGTATTTTGAAGCCAGCATCTGTGCTCAAAACACTCCCTGATGAATCTACAGAAGTAATTTGTGCTGGACTCCTTGATAGGTACTCAGAACGTCCACCTTCGATGGAAAATATTATATTGTCACAATTTGCATCTTCTTTTGAAAAACAAGTTGACAGGAAAAAAGGTATCTCTGACACAGTTGATCAAATAGATGGAGTAGACAATAATGTGGAGGAGATAGTTGCAGGTATGAAAATTTATTTGCCTGATGGAAGTTGGCTGGTCAAGAGAAGGGTCCCAAAGGTAATACGTTCAGTGAGATATAGTCTTAAAAAAGATCCAGTTATACTATCGAGAGCAATTAATGCTCTGTTTTCCATGGAGAGAGGAAAATGCTCTCAAAGGACAAAGTACCACTTATGAAGATGAGTTTAAAATACATGAAGCTCACATTATTTCATTTAAGGCAATGTTTGACGCCTTTACCTCAGATGAAAGCATTGAAGAAATTTTCGAAGATGCCAACCAACAGATAGTCAATGATGAAATAGATGATATTGCTCCAAATGCAAGACAAACAGAGGATGATTCAGAACAGCTCAGACAAGACATGGAATCTATACTCCAGCCTGCAGATAGTTCCTGTACACATTATGACATAGGACAAGATATTGGGTGCTCTAATAGTGCAAAAAAAAGCCACTGAAATTGTTATAGCAAATAAGCTATCAGACCAAGAATATTTGGAACTAGTTCGTTCTTTAAATCCAGAGCAAAAATGTTTCTTTTACTACATTCTGAATACAACTAAAACAAATGATGAACCTTATTATGTTTTCTTATCCGGTGGAGCAGGGGTGGGTAAAAGTCATGTGTTGAAAGCTATTTATCAAGCCTTATTGCGATATTTTGACACTGCAGGTGAAAATCCAGATGAGATAAAGGTAGTTATAGGAGCGCCAACAGGCAAAGCTGCATACAACATTAAAGGTAATACGCTGCATTCGATTTTCCACATTCCTGCTAGCCAGTCTTTGAAAACTTATATACCATTAGACCACAGCACTTTGAACACTCTGAGATGTCATTTTGCTAAGTTAAAAGTCCTTATTATAGATGAGGTGTCCATGGTTGGCATTCAAATGTTTAATTTCCTAAGTAACCGACTCCAAGATATCTTTGGATCAAAAGAGCCCTTTGGTGGTATATCACTGCTTTTAGTTGGTGATCTTTTTCAGTTACGCCCTGTTCTAGATCAGTGGATTTTTTCATTGTCAACAGCAGATTATGGACAACTAGCAACTAATTTTTGGCAAGATTTGGTTACATTTTATGAACTGAAGACTGTTATGCGTCAGAGAGATGATGCTCAATTTGCACATATACTCAATATAGTCCGAGAAGGACTACAAACAGAAAATGACATTCTCACATTATCCACAAGACTTGTTTCATCACCTAGGAAATCTAATATAGACAATTACATACATTTGTTCAGTTCCAATGCACTTGTTGATGAGCACAATGTATATTCATTATCAAAGATAGAGGGTCATTTATATGTTGCTCAGGCCTCTGATTATGTAATTGGAGATGTAACAACAAATGTCAGAGACTCTATATTAAACATATCTAAGACTCTTCCACCACAAAAAACTCAAAACTTGCTCTCAGAATTACCTTTGAAAGTTTCTGCAAACTACATGATGATTCAAAATGTAGATATAAAAGATGGTCTAACCAATGGAGCTTCCTGCCAACTTGTGCATATTGACATATCAAACAATAAACCGATACTTTTGTGGGTTGTTTTTCTGGACAAAGACATTGGTGCGACACAAAGGAAAAAAAGCAAATCACTATACAAAGGAACTATTAGTCCTAATTGGATTCCAATACATTTCATAACCAGACAATTTCAAGTAGGAAAATACAAAAATGTTCAAATCGTTCGCAAACAGTTCCCATTAAAACCAGCTGCAGCATCAACAGTACACAAATGTCAAGGAATTTCACTTTCTAATGCTGCTGTTTCCTTCAAAGGACGCATCCAAAGTCACATGGTATATGTGGCATTAAGTCGAGTTACCTCACTACAGGGTCTCCATCTTCTCGACTTCAACAAGGACAAGATCACAATTGACAAGAATGTCAAAATTGAGATATCCCGACTTAGAAATGAGAAACAGATTGTTTACAGTCAATTGCCACTTGCAAAGCCAAAACTTGCTATCTTATGCCATAATGCAAGGTCATTACACAAACACATAGACGACTATAGAAATGATGATCGTATATATCAGAATGATGTAATATTTATACAAGAAACTTGGGCTAAAAAGTCAGATTCATTAGATCATTATATGTTGAATGGTTTTAATCTCATTGACTTTTACCCACATGCAATACATTTACACATACCTCATTGTGGCATCTTTGCATATGTAAAAGAAGGACTACAGGTTGATTCAATAGAATTCATTGAGGAAGAAGGGATAGAGGGAATACAGTTGATAGTGTCATTATCTGAAAAACACTATTGTCTAACATCAATATACTGTCATCCATCAACCAATGTGGACAGCATTTGTGATACAATACATTCTGTTGTGACACCCAATCATTACACAGTTCTTCTTGGAGATATCAATATTGACCAATTCAAACAAACTACGCAGTTGAAAAAACTTCAGAGTACTATGCATGCACTTAATTTAGGCCAAGCTCATATCGATGAAACCACAGACAATCATTCTTCCATTGACCATGCCTATATTACAAGACAACAACAGTTTGAAAGTGGGAGCCTAGAAAGTTATTGGAGTGACCACAAGATACTATGGTTTCATATTTTATAAGGTTTAAGTCTCATAAACGTATCTCTTCCTTGTTTGACTTCATGATTTCTGCCTATCCACCCCTGCTGAACAAACGTGTGTGTACTTATATGCTCTCTAATATTTCAAAATGATGTCACTTATGATAACTAGATGGTCAAACAGGTCAAGCTTGATTTTTGCCTTTCCATTTGAAAACCATACAATTCATTCATTTTTTTTTTAGATATTTTCAAAATCCTAGGTAGGTGGACTTAGTAATTTTTTTTTCCTTTATGCATTAAGGGCACACAGTTTGTCCTGCTAGAGGGTCATTTTCTATCTAGTTTATATGTTGTTATTGTTGACAACATGGAAGTCAAGTTTGATATTGATGATCATAAATTTTACCTATTAGGAGTTTTGGTCCTTGTGATATTGATTAATGCCAGAACACAAATAAATGTTAAAGAATCCGGTTTACTGTCATTTTGACAGCTCTTGTTTGGCCTAAGATAAGTTATTGTGTAAAAACTTTTGTAAACACGCTTACCCTATATTTTAAAGAACAATGGAATTTCAGGTTGCTGATTGTTACTTCCACAAAACCCTCCTATGCTCCACAAAAATACTTAAAAGTGATGACTTTTATGATGTTATTTCCGAAAATGATTATCTTTAAATTGTAATGCAAATATAAGGTTAAGTCTGTAATTGGTGATGATCTACCCTTAAGCATGGCTTACCATTAGTTGGACTGCATGAAATATATTATTTAAGAAATAATTCATGGAAGCCATAGATTTGTTGGAAATTTACACATGGCCTGGGCTGTGATATTCGAATTTTATCTCTTTGTTATTCATCCGAATAAGAATAAAAGTTCTGTAGTCTTTTTTTCAATTGCAATTTTTAAAACATAAAATAGGCATAGCGTTTGCAAACAAGTTCCAATGCATGTGGATTTACGAGGAAGGTATATTGTAACATCCATCATTATGTATATCTCTGAGTCTGCGCTAAGTATAGATATATCGAGAATTTCATCACGGTGTTGTTTACAAAGCGAAAGAAGCACGTCATATAAGAATTCGATTCTAATAGGACAAATACTGTCATTTAAAAACTGAAGCGAGGGTGGTTATGCCGTGTTTGTGGCTGTTCTTTTTTACTCCCTGTTAGATAAAGCTAAAATATTCTAATAACAACACCTACCTTTAAAATACATTTTAATGTAATATTATACGAATTTCGATGGTTCACGTAATGGAAAAACCTTCAGTTTTAGCGTTTTCATTTGTATGACGTCATGTTTTGAAATGACTTAAATGCGCCAAAAGCATTAATGGACTATCGCGGAATTTTATTTTATTTTTATTTTGTAGATTTCTCCGAGGTCTTGTGAATTAATTCTTTTTGTTTTGCATCCGAATAAGAATAACATTTCTGAATTTTTTTTCAATTGCAATTTTTAAAACAATAAAATCGGCATAGAGTTTGCAAATAGATTCCAATACATGTGGATTTACGTGGGAGGTATATTGTAACATCCATTATTATGTATATCTCTGAGTCTGCGCTAAGTATAGATATATCGAGAATTTTATCACGGTGTTGTTTACTAAGCGAAAGAAGCACGCCATATTAGAATACAGTTCAACTAACCCTTAGCCATACATGCATGGCTTACCCCCTTAGTTAGACTTACTAGAATTTGACATTATTGTTGTTCAACTAACCATTTACCATGCACGCATGGCTAACCCCCTTAGTTGGACTTAATAAAATTTGACATTATTGTTCAACTAACCCTTAGCCATGCTAACCCCCTTAGTTGGACTTAATAAAATTTGTCATTATTTTTCAACTAACACTTAGCCATGCTAATTGGATTTTTCTGGCGTAAAAAAAATATTAAATAATTTTATAATTTTAATGCAAAATTACCAAAAAAAAAATCAAATTTTAATCAAATTAAAAAAAAAAAATTATAAATTTATAAAGAAAAAATATTTTTTGCCAAAATTCATCAAATTTTTTAAAAATATTTTTTGGCAAAATTGGAAAAATAAAAACAAACATAAATGCCCCCCCCCCCCCCCCCCCCCCCCCCCAAATCCTCTGTAGCATGCTTATCTGCTTGTAACATCGCTTCAAGGTGAGTTGTGTTGTATGATCTGACATATTATTCATTAACCAGGCAACCTCAGTACAGGGGACCTGGAGGTCCAGATAAGGGGGCATATTTACAATGTGTGAATAAAAGACAAATGTCCTTTAATCTATATAATACTATTTTGAAAAACTGGACACCATTTAAAGCATGGATTAATTAATTAAGCTACTTTTTTGATGTGACACGTAAATCTTCCAAAATACTGGGTTTCATACAAACATAAGATGGGATATGATTGCCAATGAGACAACTCTCCACCAGTGAATAAATGACTAAGAAGTAAAATATGGCTAGGTAATCAACATAGTTTTTGGTGCTAAACCTTCTCTCTTCTTAACCTGGGACAGTTGTGTAACAGTTAAACGTAAGAATTAAACAGTAAGAATGAGCTGAAAAGAGCTTCACACATCCAATTGATACAAAGCACATTAAAAACCTAACAAACACTCAAAAGACACAAAGTACAGTTCTGAGAGTACGCAGTTACTGAAATCTCTGTCAAATCCAATATCAACTTATAACAAATCCACGTTTTTCAAAATCAGACTATAAACTATGCTAAAATTTATAAACTTTATAAGATATCTTTTTAAATAAATAAGATATCTTATATAGTTTATGAGATTTCTTTTAAAACATACTTTATGAGATATGTTGTAACGCATACATGATATCTTTTATTACTTAATTCTACATAAGATATGCTGTATTATTGGCTTATCAGATATCTTAATTAATTAATATAATGCCTGATTTAGTAAAGAAGATATCTTATTTAATTTATACGCTTTCTTATTTAGTTAAACAGATATCTTCTTTAGTTAAAAATATATCTTATTTAGTTAAAGAGATATATCTTTAATTTTGTAAGATATCTTGAAATTGAATAAAAAAATCTTATTTAGTTAAAGAGATATATTTTTAACCCATATAAGATATCTTGAAAAATTGAAAAAATATAAAAACAGCTTGCCATAGATATATCTTTATTGTTTTTTGAGGAACTAATGGCATTAAATTGCAAATTAATGATCATACCTAAATACGTTTAAAGTGAATGGTAACACTATTCATCAATTACAATTAACATGCTTAGAAACAACAATATGCAAATTGATAATGAAATACATGTATTTTATTATGACATACATATACATGTCATAAAAATATAATTATTTAAAGACTGGCAGTATTGTCAACATGAATCATATTTGGAAATTAAGGAACTGAGGTTACCAAAATCAATTATTTACACCTTCATATTACACTATTAGTATACTCATTAACAATAAGAACAAACAAACTTTCATTTCAAGTATTTTTTTTTTTATTCAGAATTAAATAACATATGAAACATAAGACTCATGGATTTTATTGACTTTAAGGATGTATTTAGATCAGGTTTAAGAATTTCTGTCAGATGTTTGGAATCCTTGCTTTTTTTCCTATAATACAGGGTAGAATATTTTCCCCATACCACCCATTTTTCCTTTTATACAAGACTTAATTTCCTATTCTGACATCGGACTCGGACTTCTCTTATACTGTTTTTACTGTGCGTACTGTTGTGCGTTTCATTTTTCTACATTGGCTAGAGGTATAGGGGGAGGGTTGAGATCTCAAAAAACATGTTTAACCCCGCCGCATTTTTGCGTCTGTCCCAAGTCAGGAGCCTCTGGCCTTTGTCAGTCTTGTATCATTTTTAATTTTAGTTTCCTGTGTATAATTTGGAGCTTAGTATGACGTCAATAATCACTGAACTAGTATACATATTTGTTTATGGGCCTGCTGAAGGACGCCTCCGGGTGCGGGAGTTTCTCGCTGCATTGAAGACCCATTGGTGGCCTTCGGCTGTTGTCTGCTCTATGGTCGGTTTGTTGTCTCTTTGACACATTCCCCATTTCCATTCTCAATTTTATTCAATAGGTCTGAAAAGGTCAGTTACCAAAATTAAAGCAGATTCTAGATTTCTTTTCTTTCTATTTGAGACCAATATTAATACCACTGCAAATATAAGGTAATAGTCCAAATCTTTTCCCGCCATTTTTGTTAAATTGAATATCTTGAAAAGGAATTCTATAACCTACCAATATCCTAAGTTTGTTTTGTTCCTTATCTAATGCTCTTCTGACTTATAGTATCAACTTCAATTTCTATATTTTTAATTAACATCCTGAAGGTAGTTAAATAGTATTTGTTTTAATTTTCATTTGTTAGTGTGTTCATTTAGGGCATAACAACACACCCAAACAACACTTCATTAAACACCAATAATTGTGATTCATTAATAGCATAAATGTAACTACTAAATAACAATTGATGGTACATTTTTGCATATTTCACAGAATTTTATAAACCAAAAATCAGTTAAAATTAAGTACAATTTCCTGAGATGCTAAAGGCTGGTATTTTTCACACACTATCTGCTTACTTATAATTCAAAATACCTTAAATACATAACTGACAGAGAGTGGTCCCTGCTTTTGTTTTACATATCCCATTTGCCAGGGAAAATACAAATGGGTGAAAGAATTACTCTACATATATTATATTACATAAAAAATCTTATGTTTTCAATTATCATTTTACACACTTCAAAACCTTGCATTTTATAAAAAAAAATATATTAAATAGAAATATAAGTATACATATAAATGCTGTTATAAAGATGTAGATTTTTAAAAAAAAATGGTTACTATATATAGGTTTTGAATTTGTCTTCTGATACCTTTAAAGGTGCACTAGCTGTCAAATTCATGCTCACCGATTTGACTCAAATTATCATATCTGATTGATTGATTGTTGGTTGTTTAACGTCCAGTGGCAAATATTTCATGCATATTCAGGACGAGAACAAATTAACAATAAATACAATAGGTAGGTTCTGTAATAGGGGCGTCCGGGGTTAAGGTCGGCGAAATTTAGACTGCCAAGGGAAATGAGGGAATATTGGATAGGGACAGAAATTTAGCCTTGCAACAGGTCACCTACGGACCCCTCAAAGAGTTTTTGCAAGGGTTCTTAACGTGCAAAGAGCGTGGCACTCTCTTTACACGAGGCATCGGATTTAACGTCCCCATTCTGACCGGACGTGGCTGCAAATTTGTACATCCCGCGCAGCCAAACGGACGCCCCACTTAAGCAAGGATTTTACTGCCGGTCGGAGGAGGACCAATGGTGACCATACTTCTATTCCCCAGTCACCCTTGGGGGGGTTCTCATATCTGATTTATATCCAAATTATAAAATTTCTAAAATAAAAAATTACAGGGCATGGGCTCTATAATATGTAGCTTCGTTTCATGTGTATGTCTTTTGCCATCTAATTAACTATCCAGTTGACCTCCGAAGGCCATTTAAGCGATTTGAACAAAAATATGGATATTAATAGAAAGACAACTCGTGCAAATTAATTTTTCTGCGTCTGTTTAATTTCATATTACCGATTAAAAATATATGTTTATCATCGTTTTTACCGGTTTAAAAATTATTTTTTGTGGTTCGAATCAGTCACCCAAATGATTTAGCTTTGTTTTACTTTCAATGTTGACATTCTTTTCCTTTAAATAACCCAACATGCACACTTCATGCGTTATCCATCTCTAGGTAAGGGGTTAATTTGAAGTTCACATGAATACGATTCAATGGGGTCTTATTATTCCCTTGCAAGTGAATAATTCATCATCAATGTTTCTTAGCTTAATTTGACAAAATTGAACCATACTGGCTGCTAAAAAATAAATTATTATTTCACTTTCATTAATGATTGAACCAAAAACAATCATACTTTCGATTTTTGTGTATATCTCGTAGCTAGTGCCCCTTTAAACTCGTGTAATTTGAATATGAATTAAAGTGTAATTATTATTGTTCATTAAAAAGTATTTGTGATTGTGTTAACTGTTGAGTAGATTCTGAAGTAAGTAACTGTTGTGTAGACTATTCTGTAGATACAGAAGTAGGTAACTGTTGAGTGGACTGTAGGGAAGAAGAGTATAGCTGTGAACAATATAGGGTGTCTATAACTTTAATCTTTTTAGAAATTTTTTTAAAATCACTTAGTTTTTCTTTTGTATATTAAAAGTAAATTTTGAACATTTTTATCCAGAACAATTGGTTTGCCATTTACATTAATTGAAATAAAAAAATCCTCTTCTCTCCTCATCCTCAAATCCTTGGCCTCCATACAAAACTCCACAAACATGGTGGGAACATGGCCTTTCTTCAGATTAACATCTGAAAGAAAAATTAAGGACATAAAAAGTGTGTTTATGATGTATTTTCAGTAACTACAAATTGTAAAATTTAAACTTCTTTGTAGCTTATCTAAATTCCACTAAATTCTATGCTTAATTTCTAGTTTTCTGACAGTTAATTAATTTTTTTTATTACATTCGTTGTAATGAATTACATTAATTTCCCTGTGAAATAAAAACCAATAATTTAATTTTGGATGTAACGCGTCTTCTGATTGGCTGACGTTGTTTTGTTTATCAGCTCATAGACATAATTTTGTCATGTGACCGTGACGTCATCAACGTTTTTTCATGATTTACTACGATTTAAAATGGAATTTAGAATTAAATTATAAGAAATGACTGTAATATTTTTTCTGTCTATTCGAAATAACATACAAATGTGGTGCACACTTATAAATAAACCGCTACGCGGGTTATTCAGTGTGCACCACATTTTTGATGTTATTTCTTCATAGACAGAAAAAATATTATAGTCATTCCCTAAATAATTTCACAAGTGAAATAAACGTGGTTATTTTACTCCTCTGGCGTCATACAGTAATATGCGTTGTCATGACGTCTCATCAAAACAAATTGTGAATGTGTACGAAAAGATATAGCCCCTTACATTTTCTACTTTAAATTTCATTAAAGAAAAACGCCAATTGTGAATGTTATAAAAAGAATAACTAATCAAAGAATTAAAATAGCGAAAAATACCCTAAATATTTCATTTAAAACAGTTATAAGAGTTGCAGTATATAAAGAACAAGCATTCTGAGAGTATTGCATGGCAATACATAGTCCCCTACCGGTAAAAAATTAATTGTACTGGAACAAAATGCTAACTTGATCTATAAATCGTCATGGTGTAAACTATATAACAAATGTCAAATCAATATCTTCAAGCATGACAATAAAAGTGTGGAAAACAGATTGTTTAAGTGAATTTTCTAAGGACCATAACTCTGCACAAAATCATCAAACCGAAACAAAATTCTATCCTTGTCTGTAACTTTTCATTATAAAACTATATACCAATTATCAAATCAATATCTCAAGCATGACGAAAAAAGTGTGGAAAACTAAGTTTAAGGACCATAACTCTTCACAAAATCTTCAGACCGGAACAAAATTCGAACTTGATCTGCAACTTGTCATGATAAAACAATATATAAAATATTAAATCGATATCTTCAAGCACGAAGAAAAAAAGTATGGAAAAACTGATATGCCAGACTGACAGACACAGACAGACAGAGACAGAAGGAAGGCAAACCTAAAGTCCGCTTTGACTTCGTCGGTAGGTGACTAATAACCATATATTGTCTCGGAATATAAATGTTATTTGTACTCGGCTCGAAACAGGGAGAAATGCTTGGCACAGCCTCGCTTTCTACCTGTTTCTAAGCCTTGTACAAATAAATATTTTGAGACAACGTATGGTTATTCTATATACATCATGTCAACTGTGAATTTGAGAGTAATTCTGGCCAATGAATATTATGGGAACATAAAAAATTCATGTGAAATAAGTTACTTGTTTTAGCTTTCACACTATTAAGATGTATGAAGTAGGCAACATATATGTTATACACATATATGCACCGTTATTGGTACTACAGTTTGTTGATACCTTTTAGACGGTTATTTTTCTCAATTGAATTGTTGCATATCATTCGTGTCCGGACCTTTTTTTGCCAACCATATGGTATGGGGTTTTCTCACTGTTGAAGGCTGTACAGTTGCCTTTAAATAATATCCACTGTATTCAAACTTTTGTTGATAGTTGTCTCATTGGCAATGATACCACATCTCCTTATATTGAACATGATATCATATGTTGTAGATGTAGCATTTTTTGCAAACTGTGATTTAAAATTTAAGATTCTTTTGTACTAGGATGAAAAAACAGGAAGAATGTGAGGTTTAAAGCAGGGTACAAATTAAACATAAATTAAAGACAATACATGATTGTTCTTTTTACACTACAACTCTGCTCCTAAATTAATGTTTGTGTTCACAACGATCATGTGGAATAAGAAGAGGTAATATAAAAAAATTTCAGACCTGCATTCTAAAATGATATCAAAAATAGAATTCTACAGAAACACATTATCAATTAACTTCCATGATAGATTGTTGCTGATTATAAGTAACATTTTAAAGCAAGAGTTTCAAGATACACAGTTGCAGTATACAATAAATGGGGAATCTGTCCATGAGACACAGATGATGCCCCCCACTTGCATAAAATGTTATAAAGGGACAAAACTTAAGAACTGTAAAAGTGAAACTACCCAAATTTGTACTTGATCTGAGTTTTTTGGTAATAAGCATTGTGTCTATGTTTCATAACATTTAGTTGAGGCAAAGTTAAGTTAGAGAACGAAAACTAAAAATCCAGCAAATTTTCCCTTTGTAAAGGGACATAACTCTAGAACAGTATAAGTGACACCACCAAAATTCAAACTTGATATGTGTTTTGAAAATAAGTTTCATAACATTTGGTTGTAGAAAACTTAAGGAAGTAAAAATCAGCAGGGTTTCGGTTTGTAGAGGGGCATAACTGTAAAAGTGATGCAACCAAAATTCAAACTCGGTCTGTATTTTAAGGTAATATACATTGTGTATAAGTTTCATTACATTTGGTTGAGGCACACTAAAGTTGTAGAACGGAAACAAAAAGTTCAGCAAATTTTTTCATTGGTCAAAGGGCATAACTCTAGAACGGTAAAACTGATGGCATGCGTCCAAAAATTCATACTTGATCTGTGTTTTGTGATTGTGTATAAGTTTCATTTGGTTGAGGCAAACTTAAGTTAGAGAACGGAAACAAATTTTAGAACGTACGGACGGACAAGAGTAAAACTATGGCGGGGGAATAAAAATTGAAAAGGATTGCAGAAAATTTTTTATATTATATTTACCCAAAAAATCATCTATTTTACTTGTGTGCTTTTCATACTTTAATTCTGCGTCATCCCAATCCTCAGACTCGGTTATATTCACAAAAATTTTCCTGAGCTGTGCTCTCTTCTTCTCTGTCTCTATCAACTCAGATACTGTGCTGATAGAAACCGAAGAATCTACCATTCTTAGATATGAAGTAATACAATCTGACCCCATTCCTTGAAATGATCTGAAGATCTAAAAGTATATTGAAGAAAGAAATCAATACATATTTACATATTTACAAATATTCTAATACAATAATTGATTATTCGAATGATAATTGCAATGTATTAGTCTACAATGTGATAATGTCTCCTGGTTTCCAACTTCTCATTTAATACCTGTTCAATAAACCAGACAGGGTACTGTAGTATAAATACATATTCTAATGCAATTCGTTTGTAACGATCATTTTCATTGGACGTTAACAAATATTTTAAAGGGTAAGTTTCCACGTTCTACCAGTCCGTAACTAAGAAAGCCATCATTTTGAATTCCGATTTTTTTTTATATGTAATTTCTCAAAAAATAAACAAGAATGTCACATTTTGTGCATCAAAATTTTCTGTTTGACACAGGGAGTATACATATGACGTCACATTGTTTAGATACCGAAGACCATGCAACAGTTTCGCGGACTTTTTCATTAATGGCATTTTTAAGCCAAAATATTTATCAAATGGAATTTATTTTAATATGTGACATTATAATGGAGATAACTGTATTGTATTTTAAGCTTGGCCTTCGCAAAACTTGATTTTAATGTCGAAAATATCCGTTTACCTAGCTCCGCTACGCGTCGCTAAGAAAACTCGATTTACCACAGTAAAATCTACTTTTTACAAAGGCCAAGCTTAAAATACAATACAGTTATCTCCTAAATTGCATATCAAACATTAAGCACACTCTCCAACATTGTAGACGAGAATAGACTTCATGACAAAAAGCTATATTTTCATGATTGATTGATTGATTGTTGGTTGCTTAACGTCCAGTGGCAAATATTTCATGCATATATTAAACTTATCGATCCTTCAATTAAACTTATTCTAAAAGGTTACCAATTCAACACTGTAATTTTATCATTAAATATTGTTTTCATTGGTACTAATATTGATTTTGTTAACAGTAAATTAAATGATTGATTGTTGGTTGCTTAACGTCTAGTGGCAAATATTTCATGCATATTCAGGACGAGAACAAATTAACAATAAATACAATAGGTAGGTTCTGTAATATGGGCGTCCGGGATTAAGGTCGGAGAAATTTAGACTGCCACGGGAAATGAGGGTATATTGGATAGGGACAGAAATTTAGCCTTGCAACAGGTCACCTACGGACCCCTCAAAGAGTTGTTGCAAGGGTACTTAACGTGCAAAGAGCGTGGCACTCTCTTTACACGAGGCATCGGAATTAACGTCCCCATTCTGACCGGACGTGGCTGCAAATTTGTACATCCCGCACAGCCAAACTGACGCCCCACTTTAGCAAGGGTTTTACTGCCGGTCGGAGGAAGACCAATGGTGACCATACTTCTATTCCCCAGTCACCCTTGGGGGCATATTTTCTTGATCTTGTATTATTAATCTTTTAGTCTGTTTAGTTTCTTTGGCTTATTAATAGATCTTGCCTTGCTGATCATTTTTGTGATTAAAAGTGTTTATTTTTCTTTTACAATTTAAATCATATGAGGCATAAAAGAAAACAAATGTTTCTCTCTAAAATATCATAGTTTCCGTGATAATAGGCAAAAATGAAAAAAAAATTGTTTGTCATTAATGGGCCATAACTCCTATAAGATTTTGTCTAACAGTTTTGACATATATAGACAATTGGTAGAGTTCATTATTCTTGACATATTTGTTCCTTTCAGATTTTCTTTATTTATGAATGTTCAAAAAATGATAGACAAAACTTGCATTTTACCCCTTTGTTCTATTTTGAGCCATGTTAGCCAATTTTGTTGGTAGGCGGGGTATTCTAACACATTTTCTTTAATTAGATATCTTAGTTATGATTGTGGCCAAGTTTGGTTAAATTTGTCTTAGTAGTTTCAGGAGAAGATTTTTGTAAAAGATGAGAACAATTTTCGAAAAATTGTGAAAAATTGACCATTTTGGTCATTTGACTTATTTGTAGATCTCACTTTGCTGAACAACTTTGATGTTTACAGTTTATCTCTGTCTATTATGATATTCAAGATAATAACCAAAAACTGCAAAATTTCCTTAAAATAACCAATTTAGGGGCAGCAACCCAACAACCAGTTTTCTGATGCATCTGAAAATTCAGGGCAGATAGATCTTGACCTGGTGAACATTTTTACCCATGTCAGATTTGCTCGGCTGTGTATTTTTATATGTTGGATTAAGTTGTTTTATGTAATGTATCCGTTTTTATTCTGTAGTTATTCCCCACTTCGGTTTATTATGTATATCTATTATATAGTCATTTTATAAATTTTACTGTTTCCAAAATTATAAATTATTCTAAATAATAATGATGTTCTTGTCCCAGGCAGAAAACCCTGTTTTTGGTTTTGGTTTGTTACCCGGATTTGTTTGTATCTCTATCGATTTATGAGTTTCGAACAGCGGTATACTACTGTTGCCTTTATTTGCTCTAAATGCTTAGTTTCAGAGCTATAAGCTAAAAACTGCATTTTGCATCAGACATCTATTATAAGTAGGTATTTATTTTCTCAGGAACTTCCTCTTCTGGCCAGTTCTTAAAAATTCGCTGTACTTCAGTGAAAGCTTCTTCAGTGTATTCAGCTACTGACAACACCGTGCCTTGTCCATTTTTGCTGTAATTCTGAAACAAAACAAATCAGTATCTTTTGTTATTTTTTATTTTTAAAAATCTGAACCAAATAGTCTTATTAGATTTTTTGCCTCTTGAGCTCTTAAATTTTAAGTGTCAGTGTCTGTCTCACAGTCTGTCTGTTTAATAACAAGTTTTGTTAATTTTTGTGCTTTGAAAAATTAAACAAATGTAAAAAATCTTTTCCAGGTGAAAAAAACTGTTGTAAACCTAAAAACCTGCCCAGTTTCTTAGCAAAATACAAGATAGTTTTCTTATGTTGACCTGCTATTGTGTATATGTCACGATTTGTGTTCAAAATGACATTGCTTCCATCACAGAAAAACGGCAATTTGAAGTTTTTATATATATCGGAAATTTTACCAACGCATTTCAATAGATCAGAGAGCTAGATGGATTTTACATGCATTTAAAAAAACAATAGAAAGGTTTTTATAATAATTCATAAATTGTTTTTATCAGGCAATCAGCCAACCACTGTACAAGTAATGGGTACATAAATTACTTTTTTTCTTTATTTGAATTTGTTTCCACTTCCTTGTTGCGCAGGCAGTGATGTGAATGTCTCTTTTTATGTAACAGTTAATTTTTGTGTCCTCGTGTCGGAATATATAATATTACAGCAATAGGTTAAAAATTATTTCTTGTGTCATTGATTTCAATACTTCATATACAAGGTAGAATTTTGAGCTGTTGTACTACTATCTATTGTGGTCTTACTTTTCTTTCAATTTTCCCAAACACATCTGTAGCAGTATCTTTCCAGTTTGTATCATTTCCTCTTACAAGGAAGATTTGCCTAGCTTGAAATACTTTATCCTAAAATAGTGAAGTACATTTTTTTTTTCATATATTGATTTTTTATAAATTAGGTCTTCAATATTTCCCATTTGAATCATAACACATTTTTTAAGTTGATCTTTTTTTCTCTTTTTTTTTGTGTTCATATGGTGGCATATAATCATGCTTACTAGTACTTCCACTTCATTTTCTGGTACATTGTGATTATATTGTGGCATGCACAAGAGAGTTTAACCTAAATCAATGATACAACCTCTGCTGCATAAAGACTTGTTGAATAAATTTAAATCAAATTATCAATTTGACTGAAATTTGAAATGTGTAATTGAGCATTTTTCCAATAACATGTATTAGAAAGTAATGTACTTTTGCATTCAGATTTTAGATAACTGTTCAATTACTGTCAAATAATTTGGATTATTTGCGTTAAGGTGTCAATATTTCTTCTTTCTCTGATGCACTCATGCATGTAAATTGTATATTATTTATTTCTACTTGTATGTACTTGGTATGTAATTTTTAAACTGCTTGATAAATGAATTAGGTATTGACAATTCACTTGGAAACTCAACATATACCCTCACGACACTTACCAAAGAGGAAATCCTGGATAATCATAGGTCTGTCTGAATTTCAACCAAAGATGAAGAACTGGATCTTCCATCACTGTATTGGATACCTAAACTACATAAGTGTCCTTACAAACAACGGTATATTGCTGGGTCTTCCAAGTGCTCCACGAAACCTCTTTCTAAATTATTAACATCTATTTTATCAGCAATCAAAGCCGGGCTCCAAAGTTATTGTGAAACTGCCTATTCTAGAGGTGGCGTGAATCAGATGTGGATACTAAAAAATTCCGAAGATCTTTTAGAGTACATACAATCTAAGACTCTCTCATCTTGCAATAGTATTAAAACATTTGACTTTTCTACACTTTACACAAGTATTCCCCATTCCAAACTAAAAGACAAATTGAAAGAGTTGGTATTACTTTGTTTCATTAAAAAGAATGGCGAACGTAGATACAAGTATCTTGTCTTGGGGAGTGATAAATCCTACTTTGTAAAGAATCACTCTGATTCAAACAAAAAATTCTCTGAAACTGACATTATCAAGATGCTTGATTTCTTGATTGACAACATATTTGTTACGTTTGGAGGACGTGTTTTTCAACAGACTGTCGGAATTCCAATGGGAACCAATTGTGCCCCTCTTCTTGCCGACTTGTTTCTTTATTATTATGAGGCTGACTTCATACAGGAACTTCTTAGGAAGAAAGATAAGTTAGCAACATCCTTTAACTCTACGTTCCGCTTTATAGATGATGTTCTCTCACTAAATAATACAAAATTTGGTGACTATGTTGAACGAGTCTATCCCATCGAACTAGAGATAAAGGTTACTACAGATACAGTTAAGTCTGCCTCATATCTTGACTTACATCTAGAAATTGACAATGAGGGTCGGTTGAAAACAAAACTTTACGACAAAAGAGATGATTTCAGCTTCCCAATTGTGAACTTTCCATTTCTATGTAGCAACATTCCAGCAGCGCCTGCATACGGAGTATATATCTCCCAATTGATACGATATTCCCGGGCTTGTGTTTCCTATCATGATTTCCTTGATAAGATGATTGCTGCTCACAAGGAAGCTTTTAAGCCAAGATTTCCAAATGGTGGAGTTGAAGTCATCCCTTCGTAAATTTTACGGGCGCCATCACGAGTTGGTTGACCGTTATGGAATAACCGTTTCACAGATGATATCGGATATGTTCCTTATGTCGTAACTACAATACCCTTCCCTTTTCACGAAATCTGAATGCAAATATATTTGCTGCAATTCATTTAAAGCCTTCTTCTCTAACGAAAGGTAAATATGATAGATATACTTACTGGAGGTGTGATGAGATGATTGAAGCTGTTTATTTTCTCCTTGATAATATTTATGTACGTTTCGGCAAAAAAGTTTATCGACAGGTTGTAGGTATTCCTATGGGCACTAATTGAGCCCCTTTAACAGCAGATTTGTTTTTGAACGGTTATGAATCACAGTTTATGACCAAACTCGGTAAAGACCCGTCTAAATTGCATTTAATTGATAAATTCAACAACACTTACCGTTATCTTCATGATATTTTTTCGTTAAATAATCAATAATTTGCTCAATATACTGCCGAAATTTATCCAAAGGAACTTACTTTAAATAAATCAAATTTAACGGTAACAATTGTCCTTTTCTAGATTGAGATATTTCGGGTTTACACGGGAAACTCCACACTAAAGTTTACGACAAAAGGGAAGATTTTTTGTTCCCTATTGTTAATTTTCCCTTTTTGGATGGTGATGTTCCTTTGGCACCGTCTTACGGTGTTTATATTTCACAACTCGTTCGCTATGCCCGTGTCTGTTGTGACGTTTTTGATTTTAACGAACGTAATCTATGTATTACTGGTAAATTATTAAGCCAGGGATTTCTTTACCACAAATTACTTAAAACCTTTACTAAATTCTTCCACAAATATAAAGATTTGGTTTTGAAATTTGGTTGTACCTGTAGAAAACTTATTTCAAATGGGATTGTACATCCTCATTTTTACGGCAATATTGTTTACCGTGCCCGGAAATTTAGAAACGATCCTGGTAAACTTATCGATCCTTTAATTAAACTTATTCTAAATGGTTACCAATTCGACACTGTAATCAGATCATTGAATATTGTTTTTATTGGTACTAATATTGATTTTGTTAACAGTAAATTAAATGATTGATTGTTGGTTGCTTAACGTCTAGTGGCAAATATTTCATGCATATTCAGGACGAGAACAAGTTTACAATAAATACAATAGGTAGGTTCTGTAATAGATTAAGGGATTAAGGTCGGAGAAATTTAGACTGCCACGGGAAATGAGGGTATATTGGATAGGGACAGAAATTAAGCCTTGCAACAGGTCACCTACGGACCCCTCAAAGAGTTGTTGCAAGGGTTCTTAACGTGCAAAGAGCGTGGCACTCTCTTTACACGAGGCATCGGATTTAACGTCCCCATTCTGACCGGACGTGGCTGCAAATTTGTACATCCCGCACAGCCAAACGGACGCCCCACTTTAGCAAGGGTTTTACTTCCGGTCGAAGGAAGACCTATGGTGACCATACTTCTATTCCCCAGTCACCCTTGGGGGTACAACTTACAGGAAAGTTATTTCTGAAATTAAGAAAAAGAAATCTGAGTTGGTTGAACAATTATTTCAAGTAAGCATTACAACTATAGGTTCAACTGCAAGTAGACGATGTTCAAAGGCAGAAGCCATGAAAGTGCGACTAGAATTTTTGCGAAAGGAAAGTGAACTGATGAAACAAAAGGCAGTACTAGAAGCTGACATAAGTATTATGAAGCAGGAGAGTAAAGTAGCGGCAGCTGAAACTGAGGTGAGTATATTAGAACAAGGTGAACATGATTTGATTTCTGAAATGTGCAATAAGCAGGATGATATCAGTAATTATGTTCATAATGTGCATTTTAGAGAACAAACTGCACTGATGACATCATGGTAAAATCAACAACCAAACATGTGTTTTTGAAGTATTGTTATATGCAATCAATAGTTAGGACGATTCTGGGTTGGACAACGCCATTTAGATCCATTATGTATTGGAACCAGTTCTTAGCAAGAACAGTGAGCTGACGTCTTATGATGAGATGCTTCCAGGACTAGGTCTGGGGGGTTTGCATGCACCTATGGCCGGTGCGGAGTTGTCGCTCAGAGCTATAGTGGTTAAGGGAAAGGAAAGATGAGTGAAAATTTTGTTTAGTTGTCCAAGGCCGAGTCGTCTTCAGTGATTTTTATATGCCATGAAAAATGTTCTCCTGCATTTTTTTTCGTTGTAATCTCTGTCCTGCCTTTTTATTTTTCACTCTATTCGGTTCTGCTTTTTTTTATTAGTTTATCCTGACTTTTTTACATAAACTGTCATCCTGCGTTTTTATTTTAAAATGTTGCTCATCCTGCCTTTTTTTTTACTTAAAACTCCTGTCCTGCCTTTTTTTCAAATTTCATCCTAGCCCCCCCTCCCCCCATTAAAATCAAATGGTAGCTCCCTTAGTTCTATCCTGCCACATAATTTTTACTTGTCAGCTAGCCCTGACAAAAATGTTACGGTAAAATATACTAAATGAAATTTTTTTTTCAGTTATCCGGGAAGAGAATAAAAAGAAAGCCGAACTACGGGGAAAAGTGGCTTATGAAAAAGCAAAAAGCATGTTCTCACAGATCAGGAATGTGCATGATTAGCCACAGGTAGACAGTTTGAATTTGAATTGGTTTCAACGATTTAGAAAATTTCCCAAATAATGCATCGTACATTTGATCACCAACATGTGATAAGCAAATTTAAAATAGCTGTTTATTTGGCAAACAACTCTGTACAGTTAAGAAACTGTGCAAGTTTATTGTGTAACCTCTATATTCAACTTGAAATATGTTATACGTCACACAGGTAAATATAAAGTAATTTTGTCGTTGGTAGTAAGACATCAATGTAATATGGTGTTACCGTATAGTGTTAAGTTTGACTAATTTTGATTTTGAAGATTAACAGAGACTTCAGCAACCACTAACTTCTTTGGATACATAATTTCCTGAAATATGGGATAACACGAGGTTATCCTTTAAAAAGAATAATTGCTTAAAACAAGGATTTGTATAGTAAGAAGGATTGGAATCTCGTGGTTTATCGTTTTCTCTCATAGACTTTGTTGTGATTGTAAAGGACTTTCCTAAATGTAATTATTATTGATTACCACTCAGGTTTTCTTTTGATGACAAAGCGTAATTAAAGTGTTTTCTTTTGATGAAAAAGCGTATTTCAATGTGTAAGAACAATGTGTTTATATGTTAACTTTTGTAATTTTTTTTTTAGTAAATTGCCAACAAAATGAAAAGAATATCTCATTTTTGTAAATGATGACATTATTGCTATATGCAAATTTGCTTGTTCCAAACCACCATCAATTTCGGGAAATAGGTGCAAAACCATTTTTTGTGGCAAGCTCAACTAATCTTACCACATCGTTACAAGTGATTGTGAGTTGCTATTTCTGCAATTACATAGTTTGAGAACTGACCACACATTTCAAGAAGAATTAACCCCCAAGGGTGACTGGGGAATAGAAGTATGGTCACCATTGGTCTTCCTCCGACCGGCAGTAAAACCCGTGCCAAAGTGGGGCGTCCGTTTGGCTGTGCGGGATGTCAAATTTGCAGCCACGTCCGGTCAGAATGGGGACGTTAAATTCGATGCCTCGTGTTAAGAGAGTGCCACGCTCATTGCACGTTAAGAACCCTTGCAACAACTCTTTGAGGGGTCCGTAGGTGACCTGTTGCAAGGCTAAATTTCTGTCCCTATCCAATATACCCTCATTTCCCGTGGCAGTCTAAATTTCTCCGACCTTAATCCCTTAATCTATAACAGAACCTACCTATTGTATTTAGTAACTTGTTCTCGTCCTGAATATGCATGAAATATTTGCCACTGGACGTTAAGCAACCAACAATCAATCAATCAAGAAGAATTACTGCATTGTGTATTGTATACATGTCAGTGGCGGATCCATAAATTATAACAAAGGGTGGGGGCAATGACTGCCTTAGAAGGGGCCCTTGGAAAACCCTCTAAATCCAACTCTGCATGTAGCCGGTTTCATTATAAAGGTATTGAAGAAAAGTTACTCAATGTGTTATAAATTATCTACTGCTTAGAATTGTACTAACAACATTACATTTGTAAATGCACATGGGGAATGGTTAAACAAACAGGACAGAATGGGGCTTTTCGAAAACCAACCGATACCTTTTTCTTTCTTGTCAGAGAACTTGAAACAATTGTGCATAAATTTTCAATAGGGCAACCTTAAAGTGTCAGCTCTCTTTCATAACAGCCTCTCAAATAGTCAATTATGGAATTATTCGTGGTTACGTATTATACAGACATTAACTTGAAAAGAGCGACTTGTGATACCGTGTCATATATCACAGAAGACTTTGTTCATCTTTTTCTGACTGTACGTTGGTACGCTTTCACATGGGGTAAGTAACACTAGCAAAGCTTCATCTGGTTTACGTCAAGTATTAAAAGAAAAGTCAAGCCTTGACTTTTCTGTGTCTAACTTTCATGTATGCTACATTGTAGGTCTATAGCTATTTATCAATAATGTCCATGTACAAGAATTACGGACATTTCAAGGCGAGATAACTCGTGTTACTTTTCTATTCTGGTTCCCATCTTGTTCTCATCGTCTGGTGACCAGTAGATAAGAATTGATAACTCCCCTAAACGAACACCCCGCCAATAGATGTCACTTTGACATTATACCTATAGGGTAATTTATGATATTAGCAGTTATACGATAATTCCAAACGCAGTTGGATTTAAGAAAGAAACCCCGCGTACACTATACACAGATGGATGATGAAGAAATTGCCGATAGAAAAGAAATAATTAAAAAAAGAAAAGTTTTGCATGCCCTATGATGTAGAAAGAATAGTTTCAGTTAACGATGGTTCAAAAGAGATACGTTTACATGTTGTTATATTTCCTATATTTATAATATATGTATATCTCTTGATCAATACTTTTTTTAATTTTTTTTCTTAATCTAGTAAATTTTCTTATTGTATGAAATTTTTGACCCTGTGTATACTTCACACGACCTTTTCGGAAGCTTTAAGATAGTCCAAATAATTTATCATCGTTGTTTCTGATTTTAACAAGTTCAATAAAAGAAACATTTTAAAGCCGCAGGCAAACTGATCTATCCTTGTATATTTCTTTTTAGTTGAGTTAGATGAAAATCCAATAAAAAATGCAAATCCTTTCAACATCAAGCAGGCTTCAGAATTATCTAGATTATGTTTTATATAAAAAAAAATAGCATGTAACTCTTCAACGTGATTCTGGAAAAGGATAGACAATTTATGAATATGACGAAGACATAATCTTTCAATCAGTTTAATTGAAGGATGGAGCTGGCATGTCAGTAGCCTGGCATCCTGACCCAATCTAATACTTCGTCGATAGTCTACTGTGGAGCAGTGAGCCAGGATCCCATGCTAGCATGTCAGTTATTGCTAGTAGTCCTTTAGTTAATTTATCATGTATCATTGTCATTTTGCTTAGTGTCATTTGTTATCTATTCTGACATCGGACTCGGACTTCTTTTAAACTTAGTTTTACTGTGCGTATTGCTGTGTTTTGTTTATTCTACATAGGCTAGAGGTATAGAGGGAGGGTTGAAATCTCATAAAACATATAAATAAAAGCTACAGAAAGGCAATATCATAAATATGACAAGATGTACATTACTGTCAATTTTAGATTTTATTTGATATAGGTAGGTCACATGTATTCGATATTGACATTGTATAAGCCAGATGTATACTCCATGCTGAATTTTATTTGACCTAGGTAACACGTAAAATCATTAACACCTGTGGATTAAATTGTTATATTTTCCTGTCCTCTAGGAACCTAAATTTACATTATTCACTACCCTTAATTAGACATAGATATCAGTTAATAAAACCGCAGACTTTCTCCTTAAAGTTTAGTGGTTTGTACATATATTGAAGGTGTGCATGTGGTCAGGGTTTAATATTTGCACTTTTGGGAGATAGTTGAAATTATTTTAAAATAACACTTTGCATCTGCGGGGGCATCATTTGTGTCTCCCAGACACAATTAAATCTCAGATAAAGTTCTACATTATCTTTGTTATGATGCAGTTACTTCAGAGTGAAGTGCGGGGCATCACTTTGTCTAGTTAATTTTATAATATTTTTTTGTTGTAATTAATCTTATTTGAAAATATTCGTTCATATTTCAGTCGTATCTGCTTTTTTTTTGACTTTATAAAATTAGTTTATATGTGTTACCCTATATTCTTATGTGTAGAATACTTTTAACATAAGAAAAGAGGGCAACATACATAAATTATTATTGTTAAATCGCATTGATAAGAGTTTGAACACTTTAGACAAGGTAAAAAAGTTGATGTGAAAAGACTATTTTGAAATTATAAATGAACTGCAAAAAAATTAAAAAAAAGGGGGTCTCCGAACAAGCTCTTGTGCATGGACTACTATATTTTCAATATAATACTTAAATGATAAGATAAAATAGTAACATATGGTATTGAATAGTGATACAGCACCGGAAAGGATTTGCCGTGGCACCATGGGACGCTTATACAATATACTATGTAAATATTGACACATTCGTGTTTACATGTTAGCTGAGATCGATAATTATGGAGCTTTTCTTAAAAAGGACTTCGATGTTTTTCGTCATTTGTATTATTAAACGACATTTTATGAATATACTAAACAAGGATTTGATTAGTACTATACAAATCCTTGTACTAAACAATAAGATTAATGTATGAAGGAGAACATAAAGATAGCATATCCTAACAATGATTTTGATGCTATGATATCTTACTGTATACATTCAAAATACTTGCATTTACTTCTTTGATCATTTCTTATAATGATAAGAATAATATTCCCTATACCTTTTCATTATACAAAACTTGTTTAAAATTTTGTATGTTTTGAATAACATTTAAAATTGCACGTTGTCATCTTTTCTATTTCAATTTAGTTTTGATACGCCCGTAAAATTTTTGACGGGACGTATTATGGTATACAAATGTCCGGCGTCCGTCCGTCTGTCTGTCCGGCGTAAACATGTCGCACCGTAACTTGAGAATGACTTATCCAAATTTCATGAAACTTAACATAGTTGTTTCTTATGATGGTCAAACGATCTGTATACTTTTTGGTGAAAATAAGATTAAAACTTTTTGAGTTACGGGACTTAGTAACTAAAACAGGTGTGTGTTTTTTTTTCACATGTCGCGCCGTATCTCAAAAACAATTTATTATTATTGCTTAAAACTTTACACACTTCTTAGTTATATTAATCTTAAGATCTGTATACTTTTTGGTGATGATTCAAAATTTTATTTTAGAGATATTGAGTATTTTGTTAAAAAAGGGGGAGGGGTTTTTCACATGTCGCGCCGTATCTCAAAAACGATTTATGATTATTGCTTAAAATTTTACACACTTTTTAGTTATATTAATCTAAAGATCTGTATACTTTTTGGTTTTGATTCAAAATTTAATTTTAGAGATATTGAGTTTTTTGTAAAAAAAAAAGGGGGTTTTCGCATGTCACGCCGTATGTCAGAAACTATTTATGCTTATTGCATAAAAATTTACACACAAGAGGACGGGCGTATCATGCGCTCATGGCGCAGCTGTTTATTCAGATTTCTTAGACATTTTTTTTCAATAATACAATCATGCAATTGTGTATTCAAATATTTGATAATAATAATATAATTACTCAAATCAAAATAAGATTAATTAGACAGAGCCTTTAAAAAAAAAGAAAAAAAAAAAAACTTTTTGCATATTTTTCTTCAAGATGTCAACAAAACCACACTACTTTTAAAATTTTGATGTTTAAAGAACTCTTTGGTATAATAAAAATTAATATATTGTTTAAAACCTAACTAGATATTTAAAATGATGGATGTAATTAGAAAAGAAGTTCACATCATAAAAATGAGAATTCAACTAAATAACAAGACCAATTTGTCTTTGAATACGATCAATCTTAGTTGAAAGAATATACATCGTATTCATAAATAATGAAGTTTCACTTTCAAATGCTTAGGGACAACAGTAAACATTATTTTAAAATGACGATTCTTATACCAATTGATAGGAAAATTATTTGTCAATACTGTATAATTTGTTAATTTGATTTAAAATAAAAAATGAATTTAATATGATTTTTTTTATAAAATATGTATACCTCGTAATTTAACATATCTCAACGAAAAGAGAACCCGACGTTTAACATGATAGGGACAACAGTAAATATCAAGATAAAGTGGATTTTATTACACCATTTTAAAGGTAAACAACTGGTGAAGTCTCTATAATTTATTAATTTTATATGAGATTTATAAAATAGATATAGTATTCGTTTTTTTAGCTGGTGGTCATAATTCCCCATAGACACAACCCCAAGGGTGACTGGGGTATAGAAGTATGGTCACCATTGGTCTTCCTCCGACCGGCAGTAAAACCCGTGCTAAAGTGGGGCGTCCGTTTGGCTGTGCGGGATGTACAAATTTGCAGCCACGTCCGGTCAGAATGGGGACGTTAAATCCGATGCCTCGTGTAAAGAGAGTGCCACGCTCTTTGCACGTTAAGAACCCTTGCAACAACTCTTTGAGGGGTCCGTAGGTGACCTGTTGCAAGGCTAAATTTCTGTCCCTATCCAATATACCCTCATTTCCCGTGGCAGTCTAAATTTCTCCGACCTTAATCCCTTAATCTATTACAGAACCTACCTATTGTATTTATTGTGAACTTGTTCTCGTCCTGAATATGCATGAAATATTTGCCACTGGACGTTAAGCAACCAACAATCAATCAATCAATCCCCATAGACACTAACGTTAAAAAATTTTCAATGATTACGGTTCTCTGTGTGGTAGCTGATAAAGCCATCCAGCTGAGCTGTCCGCAATTCTTGTGTATGTTGGTAAACATGATAACATAAATGTTTATTGTCTTAACTGTTTAACAGTATATACTTTTGTACATTTTTGGCTTGTATATACATATACATATTGACTTTATAGCACACAATTACATGAAAAACACTAAGTTGTCTATCATGATATAATAATTGCTTACATCCAATTCAATTGAACTTTGGTGGACAGTTGTCTCATTGGCAATCATACCACATCTCCTCACTGTTAAATGTTTTAACTTTAAATTTGGTTTAAAAACTGATTTTCGCACATGTTTTATGTACGGGCTGTTGGTTTCATGGGAGAAATTTTATCGACTTGCTATGCTGTATGGGTTTTGATAATTGTGTATGATGACTTACATGTAGACTACTAGTTGCTAAAATCTTCATTTGATATTGGATTGATAGTTGTCTCATTTAAGATCATACCCCATGTCTCCTTATTTTGCTTCGTGTACTCATAGACATTAATCACACATATTTATATGAAAGACTGGACTAATAAAGGCAATGGCGGAAAAGAGAATCATTAATATACACTCACCACCATGAGATATAGCAGGTTCGAAGAATATTAAAGGAATTTGATGAATGATGTTCAAAAATTAATTTTTACATTAGAATATAGACATCCAGTTCAATTGGTATGACGTCTATCAAGTCAATATCAAAGTTCCCTACACACAAAGAGTAGCTCTCAAGTTTTGACAAAAGAGATTGAATGTTAATGATCCAATGAAATATTGTTGGTAAATCTTTCCATAAACGTTAATCAGAGGAACGTTCTTGTCAATAGTCCCATTATATAGATGATATTCTCTCACTAAATAATACTAAATTTGGTGACTATGTGGAACGAATCTATCCCATCGAACTAGAGATAAAGGATACTACAGATACAGTTAAGTCTGCCTCATATCTTGACTTATGATTCCTTGCTTCCGGGGTATGCATTTTATTTTTATGAAATTCTATTTTTATCTTGGGCCAAAAACATAAGTGTACATTTCTGCTAATTCCTTGCCTCAGGGTTAATGCATTATATTTTTATGAAATTCTATTTTTATCTTGGGCCAAAAAACATAAATGTACATCACTGCTGATCCTTTTTTATCTTGGGCCAAAAAACATAAATGTACACCACTGCTGATTCCTTGCCTCGGGGGTATGCATTATATTTTAATGAAATTCTATTTTTATTTTGGGCCAAAAAACATAAATTTACATCACTGCATGCTGATCCTTGCCTCAGGGTTATGCATTATATTATGAAATTCTATTTTTATCTTGGGCTAAAAAACATAAATGTACATCACTACTATTTCCTCATTGAGTTGCCTCAGAGTTATGTGTTATATTTTTATGAAATTCTATTTTTATCTTGGGCCAAAAAAATATGGTTGTGTTTTTTGTTATCCAATCGACTCTTTTGTATCCCAAGTTTAAAAATAAATTAAAAAGTAACAGTATCATCCACATGCTTTGTCGATATTTTTTCACGGCATGCCAGTATATCTAAACAGTTAATAACTTAAGAAGCTTCTTGTTGTTGGATCAAAATATGAAAATGTATCATTATTGGTTAATATCCACAAAAATCTAAAAATAATATTAATTCAAAACAAGGTGAATTTATTAATTTTAGACAAAGTAATTGGAAACACAACATTTTTTTTTGGCCTTGTTTGTGTTTTAAGATGTTTATAACAGTTATAATTTGTTGTATGTAAATTCTATTTCTTGAATTGTTATTTTCTGTACATATTATAATTAAATAGATATAAGAAGATCTGGTATGAGTGCAAATGAGACAACTCTCTTTCCAAGTCAAACTTTATAAAAGTAAACCATTATTGGTCACAGTACGGTCTTCAACACGGAGCCTTGGCTCACACCGAACAGTAAGCTATAAAGGGCCCCAAGAATTACTAGTGTAAAACCATTCAAACGGTTTATTTACATTTATTATGTTTGTGTATCTTTAATGATTTTCATCATACCTAAACTGAAATTTGTTTGTGTTACAAAATAAATATTTCACTATGATATCCATTCATGGTTTTGAACTCCCTACCCTGTTTTATTTAATTTTGTGAAAAAATATAACAACAACGAGCAATATAGGATCACTGCAATCTTGTTTGGTTCATAACTTCAGTTCGTATTTAATATAATACTTGTTTAGTTTATTTATGATTTTAATTCATTTTTGGCTGGGTTGCACAAAGTGCAAATCAGCTAGCGCATTATAAGTATATGGTGAATTAATGTATAGCTGCTGACGTGGAAAGATCATTTATGTCATATATGTTCTGGCACCAGAATATATCCGCTCTAGTGCCGCAATATAGCGGCAATAGTGCCGTAAACATAGTGCCAGAAAACTAATTTGCATACGAAATACGCTATAGCTGCATTGGTGCCGCAACATGATGCCAGAATATTGCCGCTGTAATGGTGCCAGAAAACTAATTTGCATACAAAATACGCTATAGCTGCATTGATGCTGCAACATGCAACAAAGCCGCAACAAAGCCATATTGCTGCCGCAACTATGTGCCAGAGGGCTTATATTTCCAAAAGGGAGAATATAATTAACCCTCAAGTTCTAGCAGTTCTCCCGTCAACTCGGGAAAAGGATGAGATGGGAGAATACGATACAGTGACAGTTGTATAAGGGGACTTGAATTTGAAGTCAGAACCAAAACATAAATTAAAAAAAAAATAAACAACTTTGATATTTTTTTCAACTCTGTCATGTTTGTACTATACCTGAATTCGTTTTATATTACCTTGTCTGTCTATCATGTCTCCATCTGTAAGTGAACTTGGTAATTTATTGATTAGGATTATTACCTTGTCTGTCTATCATGTCTCCATCTGTAAGTGAACTTGGTAATTTATTGATTAGGATTATTACCTTGTCTGTCTATCATGTCTCCATCTGTAAGTGAACTTGGTAATTTATTGATTAGGAATATTACCTTGTCTGTCTATCATGTCTCCATCTGTAAGTGAACTTGGTAATTTATTGATTAGGATTATTACCTTGTCTGTCTATCATGCCTATGTTTCCATCTGTAAGTGAACTTGGTACTTTATTGATTAGGATTATTACCTTGTCTGTCTATCATGCCTATGTCTCCATCTGTAAGTGAACTTGGTAATTTATTGATTAGGATATTTGTAATTCATAGTATATTAGAACTCTTTACTTCTTTTTCAGGTTACTGACTTGGATGATTCTTGTGTCTGGGGACAGTTATTTTAGAAGAAAGGGTGCTTCAAGCTGGGCTCTAGACGAAATTAAATATCATATAGTGCAAAAAGAAATACTTAAATATTTGCAACCACCCGACTTGGTTCCATAAGGTGGATCGAGATTTTCTTACAAATTTTCTGAATTTTAGGCCTCATTAATTTTTGTCTTTGGGGAGTCTATACCACTTATTGACATATATATGGTATGCCTTTAGTACTCCTGGTTTCTGGTCTGTGTACAGTAAAAACATTCATTTCACTTGGCTTCAGTCGTCTCAAATATTAACTCCTGATACATTTGGCAAAATTAGTACATGCATATAAAGTACTATTACTAACTGTAATATATACCAAAAAATAGCAGCCTTGTTTAATATATTTTAAAATATATCTTGTTATTGGAATTTTTTTGCAACCATGCAATTTGAAAACAAGCAGCATTGTATAAGTGAAAATGATTAAATTGATATTGAAATTTTTTTTAACCTTCACCAACTTATGTAGATGGTTAGTAATACAAACTCATAAAGCCCTTTTCTGGTACCATTGTTTAACTCTAAAATAACAAATTGAAGCAAGTAACACGCCGTTGTAAAAGTTAACATTGTTTCACATGCTGAAACTGATCAATGTTGAATTTTTAATATGATCTTTTCAATTTCAATCTATGATTCTTTTATGATTTGCATATCTATAAATACTTAAAACGGATTGGTCAATTACATTATTCCCCTTGGTTTCCACTGTGATCTATCCATGCTCAATACACATGCATGCAGGGATCCCGGGATTTTCAGCAAATTGAGATTGATAAACAAAAAACATAAAAATTGTTTCTATTTTAATGCATATATAACAGAAAAGAAATAATGCAGTAGAGCTTGAAAAATGTAGAAAATTTAAATTCGTATAAAATTCCGGGAAACTTCACGAATGAATTGGCGAATTTATGTCATGGCAAAACACGCCAAGCGAAAGATTATTTCGTTACTTGAACACTTATAATAAGGATAATATCTAATTAAAATGAACTTTTTGAGGAAGGTGCTATTTCATTTTAGATTCTGTTGCATTTATCGGACATTTATGGTTTTCATTGTCTTAAAAGTAAAAATAATGCTCCTTAGTATGCATGAATTTGGAATTCATAAATTTTCGTTTTTCGACGGTTCATGATCTATTGGTATTCATACAATATTACTTGGAACGTAATACATTGTTGCAATGTGCAAAAAGCTGTTAGATTGACTGTAAAAATACAGCGGTTAACTGGCAAGCTACATAAGAGAGACCTTTATGGAGTACGTCTTTAGGGAATATCCAAACATAATGCTTAACGATGAGTTGGCAATGCCTAGTGTTTCACCACTCCAAGAGAATTTACTTTGATTGTTATTTCATCCCATATTTGGTTTTCCAATTTATTGGTTACAGTATTGATCAATTTCCCATTTATACTATTTTAATGTTTTTAAACTAGTTGTTGAATCAAGTCCTCTTCTACCACTGTGAAGTTTGTCTTCTAAAGCCTTTTCAGTTTGCTTTGTTCAACTTCAGCCATTTATTTACAGTCATGAAGCTCAAATACAATGCATGATGGGTAGGTTTTATTAAATAATCACTTAATTAATTAGTTGATTAAATTTTAATCGACACGTTAATTATTGTTGAACAACAGAAAATAAACGACTCGTTAAAACATTATCCTGCTTCTGTTGCGACCGAACGATTTCGCCAAATTACTGTAAACATCACAGTCCAATTTAGGGTCCTCAATTCGGTCCGCGTTTATGTGATGTTGATTTCATTCAAAAACAAATTTACCCCAAGGGTAACTGGGGAATTGAAATATGGTCACTTGGTCATCTTCCGACCGGCAGTAAACGATTGCCAAAGTGGGGCGTCCGTTTTCCTATGCGGGATTTACAAGTTCGCAGCCACGTCCGGTAAGAATTGGGACGTTAAATCCGACCGGCGGTAAAACCCTTGCTAAAGTGGGGCGTCCGTTTGGCTGTGCGGGATGTACAAGTTCGCAGTCACGTCCGGTCAGAATGGGGACGTTAAATCCGATGCCTCGTGTAAAGTGAGTGCCACGTTCTTTGCAGGTTAAGAACCCTTGCAACAACACTTTGAGGGGTCCGTAGGTGGCCTGTTGCAAGGTTAAATTTCTGTCCTTATCCAATGTACCCTCATTTTCCCGTGGCAGTCTAAATTTCCCCGACCTTCATCCCGGACGGCCTCTATTACAGGACCTACCTATTGTATTTATTGTTATTTTGTTCTCGTCCTGAACATGCATGCAATATTTGCCACTGGACGTTAAGCAATCAACAATCAATCAATCGAGTAAAGAGAATGCCATGTTCTCTGCACGTTAAGAACCCTTTCAACAACTCATTGCGGGGTTCGTAGGTTGCCTGTTGTAAGGCAAAATTTCTGTCCCTATCAAATATACTCTCATTTTCCAGTGGCAGTCCAGATTTCCCCGACCTTCATCCCGGCTGGCCTCTATTGCAAGACCTACTTATTATATTTATTGTAAACTTGTTCTCGTCCTGAACATGCATGAAATATTTGCCACTGGACGTTAAGCAACTTACAATCAATCAATCAAAAACAAATTCAAATATTGAGTGGAAAAAATGTAGAAAACTAATTGCATGATAAAGACAATAATTGTTAAGGGTCTTTGCATATCAGCTGTATTTATACTCGGCTCGAAACATCAGTAATAGCTCACATAACACCTGTTTCTTAGCCTCGTACAAATACAGATGATATTTAAAGACACTAAACAGTTATTGTCTATGTATCATAAAATTGTAAGTAGACAATTTAACACCAAGGATAATCTTACAATTGTTCATGTGAACTCTATCTATGGCCGTGGCTCTATGTACATCCCATATTTCACTTGCATTTCTCAAGAAAGAATTAATAGAAGTATCAAAAAGTGATATCAAAGTAACATACTTTAAATACATCTTCTTAAAGCAAACATTGCTTTTCTACCTTGTTCCGACAGTTTATGTTGTAACATAATATATTTGCCATTAAAATTTAAACTTTTATGAATTATTTTTGTTGTTGCTTTTATAACAGGAATAATTATCATTTTAAATTCAAGAAATAAAGATTGGAATTAATAATATATATCAAAATCCAATATTATATGAACTTGCACCTTCAACTTATGTTTTGCTTCTTCAAATTCTATTTACCCCCAAGGGTGACTGGGGAATAGAAGTATGGTCACCATTGGTCTTCCTCCGACCGGCAGTAAAACCCTTGCTAAAGTGGGGCGTCCGTTTGGCTGTGCGGGATGTACAAATTTGCAGCCACGTCCGGTCAGAATGGGGACGTTAAATCCGATGTCTCGTGTAAAGAGAGTGCCACGCTCTATGCACGTTAAGAACCCTTGCAACAACTCTTTAAGGGGTCCGTAGGTGACCTGTTACAAGGCTAAATTTCTGTCCCTATCCAATATACCCTCATTTCCCGTGGCAGTCTAAATTTCTCCGACCTTAATCCCGGACGCCCCTTTTACAGAACCAACAATCAATCAATCAATCAAATTCTATTTCGGTCGATGCTGCAGCAATATTTATCAGCAAGTCAAGAATTTGAGGTTTTTAATGCTGTACACCATCGTGGCCTGCATTTAACCACCGATCCCTGTTCTCGGTGGAAATCACACAAGTAAACAAAACTATCTGAAAATAAAGACAACATTGTAATTTTGTTATGAGGCTATATAAATACAAATAGATATAGCCTATTATCTTTATTTTTTTTACTTTATTAGTATAAATCACAGTGCACAACATTATTTCTGTTGTATGCCACTACCACAGAATAGAAATAAAGTGTTTAGAAAAAAGCACATGCTCATATGTTACTTGTTTTACTGCAACTTTTCATATTATCATACGATTCATAATTTGTCATGCAACTACCTTTGCAATATAGTATGTAATGCAGTATTTTCTAGGATATATTTCCAGAATCAAAAGTATCTATAAATGTTAATATCAGGAAAAACGGACTCAATTGCATTTATTTCCTCTAGCATAATCACACATAGAGAGAAACTGGGATTCCATTGTGGATTCAACTTCTGTAGCTCTAAAAGCACTTTCTCTATGGAATCACTATCCCCAGTCTCAGTAAAAACATTTAAACACCAGGTCTTTGATTAATCCTATGTGCATAGGAATGAATTCTAGCTGGAAAATTTCTCTGGAAGTTAATATCTTTAGGATTATACTTATTATATCCACTTTTTGTGGCTTCACATTATTGGATACTTGTACCAAATCGCGTTTTCTCCAAGTTCTTTCTTCTTTCTTCCGAATATTATGTCCACACAGTTACGTACTAAGTTTTCATCATCTTCTGTCATGTATAAGCATCTGACATCTTCAGGCAAGAATTCTTTTCCCAGAAATCAGATTCTGTCCCTTAACACATATAATAGACGCGGAATATATCTCTACAATATCCAGTGTAGCAGTCAATAATACAAACTGTTACATAACTTAGTGTATTTACAAGATTATCCAATTACCAAGCAGTCTCCTTGATAGCACCGTTATGTCACGCAGTGAACCTGTTAATTAAATCCAAGGAAGATACCCTACGAATCTTCTCAGGGTTTACTTAGTGCTATCGACGACAAAATATTTAACTTGAGTACCAACAACGACAAAATAATTTCAGTTGTTCGTCTTTTTTCAACCGCTGGATGTACTCAGGTAAGCTAATAAACAGTTCACTACATCTTAAAGAGTAATTTTGTCAACAAATGATATATTAACCGGAGTACGCGAGTTTTTGCTTTAAATGAGGCAGTTGCACTTCAATATTCTATTGGCTGTATCAAAAAGTGATCTTTTATTACAAAAAAGGAAATCAACTAGTAGCCTGCATGTGATATATGTATTTTTTTCTAACGATTACATGAAATGAAATCAACAACCTATTATTCTTACATGATATCCACATTTTCCAAGGATTATGCTACTTTTGAGATACACAAAATATAGTGCATTGATCATAACACAAAAAATACTACATTGATGATTATATTCTGAACATCCTATTAATGAAAATTTATTAATGAAATATAATGCTTAAATATTTAAATTACAAAATGATGTTAAACTTGTCAAGAAAATTACAGAACTTGTGCACGGTGCAGGAATCTAATATCAGTTCTTTAACTATCAATTATGTAATTGTTAAAGTAAACTTTAAAATGGGAGTTCCCTTCCTTTGTCCATATTTGTAGCTTAATTGGCTACAACCAATGGTTTTACAATGCAATGTTTAATTTCACTTTCCACTGATAATTTAAAGCAATATTTACCCTTCAGTGCTTACAAGCACTTTGATTATTTCTTGACGGTAAATATGAAACTATGCAAAATGTATATTTTGGTTTAATCTCTATCCATAACAATGCTTTTATATATACATTTTAGGTATGCAAAGGGTGCCTTTAAAGTGTAGCCTATCAAGATAAAGAGTGCCCTCCGAAAAATATTACCCTGCCCTTTCCCAAAACTCCAAGAAACGAGAGAGTTGGTTACTATTGATGCAGTGTTAAACACTTATGATAGATGCAAAATCAATTTGTAACTGATGATGTTTATATTGGCCATTGTTCCCTGAATATAGAAATATATGAGTATAGGTAATTGTTTTGTTAGCTATTATTCGTGTGTTTCTTTGTCCTATATGTTCTCCCATTTATTTGTATTGTGGTCCTGTCATGTGACGTTGTCGTTTTGGTGACGTTGCCATAAAAGCGGGAGGTTTGGCATGCCACAAAACCAGGTTCAACCTACCATTTTTTTCTTAAAATGTCCTGTACCAAGTCAGTAAAATTGCCATTGTTATATTATAGTTCGTTTCTGTGTGATGCGTTTCCCTCAGTTTTAGTTTGTAACCCGGATTTGTTTTTATCTCTATCGATTTATGAGTTTTCGAACAGCGGTATACTACTGTTGCCTTTATTAATGACAAATGACATAGTTAACAATGGCGGGGGGAGCAAATTAACTACATGAAAGTTTCCAATACTTAAACAACTGCACACCAAAAGTCATTGGCCTACCATTAATTGTTCCTTTTCCACTTACTTTATCACAAGCGGATACATGTTAATTGTTGACACTGCTGGTGGATACACCACACCTATGATCTCGTTTTCTGTTTGATCGAGGCGTTGCAAATATCTGACCTTATGTCTTTGAAAAACTTAAAAGACTTTGTCTTCTCTAATATGAATTTTAATTGAATTATTTTGAAAATGTTTAGGAACTAAAATGTGGATAGTGCAACCTAAATGTGACCGACTTTACGAGCAAACCGATTTGGCTTCAACTCCATGACAAGAACTTGAAACATTAAATGACATTAAAAGACTTAAAAAGTAAACATACAATGTGTGTCACTTCCCCACTGTTGACTCTGCATTTTATGAGAGTCACCTCCGTGAAGTTTGATGGGAATAGTCTTCTTAAAATGTCTTCTGATACTGTGAACATTCCCTCATCCTCGATATAGACGGATTGTTCATCGCTGAAAAAAGGTAAAGACTTCTTACAACATGTTTTTAATCTTTTTTTTTTCTTGAGCTCTTTTCAGAAAGGCATTAATAAACTTTTTAGGAGATACATGTATGTTGGGTAATGTCTCTTTGTGACCTAACATTGTGGATATCACATTCATTAGTCTACATTGTATTTGATATTAAAGATACAAAAAAGAGACACCCATTGTATTTAAGATAAAAATAGATTACATGTAATTATCATAGCTTTACTGCCTAGATGTCTAGTACATTTTAAAATATTTGTTTCCAAATACATTTTACCAACCCTATTTTCTGTACCAGTCGGAAAACAGACAGGAAAGGATGTTGGCTTAATGTTAAATGTAATAATTACTTTAAGAAAGAAGCCCCAATTATTAAGCCTTCCACTGTCTCTTCGTTCTGCAATATAATTGAATTTGAGTTGTATTGTCCAATAACACCTCGACATGTGGGAATAAGCCTCCACAGAAATGTGTGATCTAGTACGCACAAACCTTCATAAAATTGAAAAATTGCAATTGAATGGAAAACATTTTTTCTCTCTTTATCTTCAGTGTTTGGTTTAGTTTAATTAAGTTAACTTTATAATTAAAAGCAGGAATTTATTATATATATTTGGCTAAATGCTACAAAAGGTTTGCTTAAAATGTGTTTTAGTATGTGCATTAATCATTCATACTGATACAGGTTGTGTGCCCCCTGGGTGACATGTTTAAAAATGCAAAGTAGTATTTTTTGTAGATATGTATCATTTAAACATCAGTTAAGAGTTAATTCTTTTTAGAATATATATAATAGGTAATGGAAATATTGGATAATTTGAAAAAGATAACAGTTTGTTTTTTTTCTATACATTTTATAGGAGTGGAGGTCTTAAAAATGTTAGTATCCGACATAGAATTCAGGAATATAGATCCCCTGTATTCTGCTATCTTCAGGTTTTTGACAACCTTGTCGACCACTGTTGGTCATGTTGGCCTTTTCCCGCCAAAGTTTGATTTTCAGGGAGCGGGATCTCAAAATGGTATTAGAGACCCTCAGTGCCCTGTAAATGTTGTCCTCATCAGATGGTTCAAACTCCAATGGAATCTGTTTTATGATAAATAGACAATGTAAATGTTATATGTATGGAAAAGGTTGATAACTGAATAATAAGACTCCAAATCTGCTGATGTTACAATGCTGACAACTGCTTCATTTTCTTTCATATCAGTTAAATAATCGACCTCTGCAATTTCTGCTTCTCCTTTTCTTTGTTTTATATGGTTTGACGTTTCATGCCTGATGAAGGCTGATTTGGAAAAGTACGCGCAGAGGATTTGTGCGTAACTTGTATGAACAATTATCTAGCTATGTCGAAAACAATACATCTTGTAATATTCAGGTTCTTAACATTTCGGGCAAGAACGTTCTTATTAGTATTTTTCAAGATGTGTTTGTATTACAGCTGACTTTGAGAATGTTTGCTCGGATATCATGTCTGATCCAATTGTAGATGTGATATTCTGGTGGTTTGCCCTTTTTGTCTAGTTGCTGCCATGCAGATATCTAGAGGTAAAGCTGTACTTTTCTTCACATGTAACTATTCTCTGCAAGTTTGTGAAGTTGTTGGCGTTAAGATATTCCATTTTCAACGTGATAAATTTTCACCACCTGATATTGCAGTGGTCTTAAATTTTACCCCTGTAAATTGAACAGTGGCATATTTGATGTATTGGTGTATTGTGGTATTTCTGTAACATGAAGTAGGATTATATCATGAAGTGTAAGGTATTCCTCTAATTTGTGTGGTTCAATACAAGGTATGCATAATGAAAATACCTTTTGAAGCATTATTCTGATACTTGCAGATTTCAAATAGTCTGTTTCTATGTATGTTGGCGTTCGATTTTGTAGCGGTTCAGTGTTTCTGTTGTTCTGTTGTTTTCATCTTGTATTTGATATGTTTCCCTCGGTTTGGCTCGAATTTGTTTTCGATTTATGACTATTGAACAGTGGTTTATTACTGCTGTCTTTATTGATCTTGATACGCACTTGGTAAATCGGACTGTTGGCGTTTATGGTGTTTCTTTTACTCTTCGTTTGATTTTAAATATGCTTTATATGAACATATCTTGTTACTAAGGCAATATGTACAGATACCAGCTTCATTCAAAATCTTCTGGAATATACTATATGGTCTTTCGTCACAGCATACAAAATCCAGTCTCTATCATTGTCTTTACCGTAACGTTTAATACCAGCTTGCATTCCAATGTTTCTTAGTATCATTGCGACAGATTCCCTACTATTGGGATTCTAAAATGTAGGCATTCCCATGCTTACTGCAGTCAGCCCTCTATATTTGGTGGGTACATATGAAAATCTTCAATAGTGTGTGTGTTTTCTTTTCTCTCGGTGGAATTGGAATTTAGCTCTTCTGTCAACAGGCTTTTCTTTTTTCTGCTTGTCCAAAAATATGTTAACAAATTGGGAGCATGCTGCAGAAGATGATAATGATGAAAATTTGAAGAAAAAAAAAATTATATGCAGAAGTAAAGGCAATAATTTCACACTTGATCTTTTGTTTAAGAATGATAAAAATCTGTTTATGCCACTTCCAACATCCACTTTCATTTGAATGTAAAGTCTTTTGTGGTTAGTTGTATCATTGGCAATCATACCACATCTCCTTATTTCTATAAACACATTGTACAAAACCTATGTACTCACTTCCTTGTTAAAATTAGTACTGAAGCTGTAAGTAGATCTTGATTCAAGAATGGATGGTGATTGACAATCTTCGAATGCCGGTTAAGTATCATTGATATATTGACCGTCCAAAGTTTCAAAATCTTTCTCAAAATCTTTTTGTCCTGCCTGTTTCTGCAATAAAAAATTATCTTGGATTTATTAATATATACAAATAAAAATACATCTTTTTTGTTATATTTGAATTAATACATCAGAATATAAAAAACCGAAGGGATCTCTCTCACAAAGATTTGATAAGCCTAGCATTATGCAACAGTTTTATGGCCATTACTTACCTAAAATTTGAAAAAGGGCCAAAATACAAAAATTCTAAAATATACAGTAGTTTGTGATATTTGAATGATATGAATTTATGTCAAGGTGACAAAATGGTTACAATGTTAAACAATATTTTACCAACTATTATACATGTGTTTGGGAAAAAAATAGTAATAATTTTACGTTATTTAGAATTGAACACCAAAATATCCAGATTTAAAGTGTTACACATGTTGTAATTATAGTTCATTTAAAATGTGTACACAAATCAGGATACTCAGTCTGCAACTTACATATGAGGCATTTTTTTGTCAAAATAAACTCATTCTTCGCTAGTTTTAAATTTTCTTGTTCAAGTTTCAACCTTCCCGTAAACGTTCATTATCTAAAATTAAGTTTTCTTCTTCTAATTCTGCCAGTCATTTTGTTGCTGCTTCCCCTTTTAATGTTTCCTAGTGACATGAAATATAAATTTAACATAAGGTTGTTATCATGTTATATATATATATATATATTTATATTATATAATATGTACAATTACAGGTGATAAAAAACATGTATCTAAGACTTAAGTTATTGGCTGTAATTATGCTTTTAAAATATTTTCTCATTAGGAAGGATAAGTTCTTAAACCCAATTCAGTTTTACACAGGTTTACCTGTTTTCGACCACCTGTTCCTGAAATCATAAAGATCACAATTCTGTCGTTTGAAACTTTTTATCGCATTTTTTTTTGCGTCTATCATAGGTAATGAAATGTGGAAAAAAATTGTTTTTTATGATTTGTTAATTATTTTGTTCAGTTACCTCTCATCAAACATGTATGACCAGATTGGGGAGGGGATTATGGGAATTTTTAATGCTAATGCAAGAAAGTGGAATAGCATTTCAGTCAGAGTAAAATTATAAAAATCATACTCTGATATATACCTCATGAATTACAATGCAAAAGAAGAAAAAAAAAGGGTAAAGACGTCCTCTTCTAAGACTTCATTAATTCAAAAGGTGACATATGTAACAGGATGCTGTGTTATCGAAGTCTCGGAAACTAACCCATCATATATACCACGATGAACAAGCATTCTGTGAGTATTGCATGGCAATACATAGTCTCCTATCGGTTAAAAAATCAGTATATTGGAACAAAATTCTAACTTGATCTATAACTTGTCATGGTGTAAACTATATAACAAATATCAAGTCAATATATTAAAGCATGACGAAAAAAAGTGTTGAAAACTGATTATTTAAGTGAAATTTATATGTCCATTGACCATTACTCCACAATCATTAGACCGGAAGACAATTCAAACTTGATCTGTAACTTGTCATGATAAAACTATATACTAATTTTTAAATCAATATCTTCAAGCATGACGGAAAAAAAAGGTGCGGAAAACTGATTATTTTAGTGAATTTTCTATGTCCAAGGACAATAATTCTGCACAATTTCATCAGACCAGAACAAAATTCAAACCTGAACTGTTACTTATTATGATAAAACTATATACCAAATATGAAATCAATATCCCCCAAGGGTGACTGGGGAATAGAAATATGGTCACTACAGGTCTTCTTACGACCGGCAGTAAAACCCTTGCTAAAGTGGGGCGTGCGTTTGGCAGTGCGGGCTGTGTCAACTACGCAGCCACGTCCGGTCAGAATGGGGACGTTAAATCCGATGCCTCGTATAGAGAGAGTGCCACGCTCTCTGCACGTTAAGAACCCTTGCAACAGTTCATGGAAGGGTCCGTAAGTGGCCTGTTGCAAGGCAAATTTTCTGTCCCTATCCAATTTTCCCTCATTTACCAGTGGCAGTCTAAATTTCCTTGAGCTTCATCCCGAACGGCCTCTATTACAGGACCTTCCTATTGTATTTATTGTTTATTCTCGTCCTGAACATGTATGAAATATTTGCCACTGGACGTTAAGCAACCAACAATCAATCAAATCAATATCTTCAAGAATGACAAAAAAACGTGCGGAAAACTGATTATTTTAGTAAATTTTGTAAGTCAAAGGACCATAACTCTGCACAGAATCACGGAACGAAATTCGAACTTGATCTGTAAATTGTCATGATAAAACTATATCCCTATTTTCAAATCAATATCTTCAAGCATGAAGAAAAAAGTGTGGAAAACTGATCTGCCGGACTGACGGATGGACAGACACAGACAAAGTGCAAACCCAAAGTCACAATCGACTTCGTCGGTAGGGGACTAATAACAAAGTTGTACTGAAAGTAGTGCTTGCTATACTGGCAGCCACTATCCTGAAGCCTTGGAAAACTTGAAAGGACTACAGATACAAGTCCCAACGACTGTTTGTTGATTGATTGATTGTTGGTTGCTTAACGTCCAGTGGCAAATATTTCATGCATATTCAGGACGAGAACAAATTAACAATAAATACAATAGGTAGGTTCTGTATTAGGGGCGTCCGGGATTAAGGTCAAGGAAATTTAGACTGCCACGAGAAATGAGGGTATATTGGATAGGGACAGAAATTAAGCCTTGCAACAGGTCACCTACGGACCCCTCAAAGAGTTGTTGCAAGGGTTCTTAACGTGCAAAGAGCGTGGCACTCTCTTTACACGAGGAATCGGATTTAACTTCCCCATTCTGACCGGACGTGGCTGCAAATTTGTACATCCCGCACAGCCAAACGGTCGCCCCACTTTAGCAAGGGTTTTGATGACGGTCGGAGGAAGACCATTGGTGACCATACTTCTATTCCCCAGTCACCCTTGGGGGTTCGACTGTTTGTTATGGTAAGAAAAACCTTCAATTGAAGGTATAAGGGGACGACCATTTGAATCTGAGAGGGACTGGCAGTTTTTGTATTAAAATAAATATCTTTGCCCGGAATATTTTAAAAATAAATATTCTGGCCTCCAGATTCTACTGTACACTGAGTATAATGAAAATAATCTCGCCGTATAGCATTTGAAAATAAATTTTTTGATTCGCACATTTTTTTGAATAAACATTCTGTCCCAAATAAAAATTCTGTCCCAAATAAAACTGCCTTAATATAATGGTCGTCCCCTAACTAAAGCTAGATACAACAAGGTTCTCAAAAATGGTGGCTTTTTTGAAAATGGCCGTCTGTAAAACATGTTCAATGTCGCCATTCAACTCAGAATATCATGTTTACCAAATAACAACTAACTCTGGATTTTTTTTTTACACTATTCCTCTTGAAAAATAAAACAAACAGTGGCTGCTGCAAGAATTAATCTCTGATTGGTCAATGGACCATACCTTGCTACATGTAGCTGTGAAATTGTTGCCTTTATGGTTTTGTTATTTTTGTGATATGGCAACCGTTCAATAACAACAAGAGTCGACACAGTAAAGTCTAGCCTGAGTATGGACATGGACACATTAGTAGTTGACAAATGGGTCAAAGACAGAAAAAGCAGAATTTCGTAAAGTTAAATTTAAGTTAACTATCCGTAAAATTTGTCGAAACGCTTCCAAAATAGGTGAACATCTCCAATAAATGTATAAACATCCTACAGAGTTTAAAGCTCTGCGTCAAAAACTGTAGTGTAGGAGGAGTTGATTACTCAAGATTTTCCCCGCCCGCCCGCCCTTCACCATACTATAAGCCGATTTCACTTCGGATAAAGTCAGCTAAAAATTAATGTGGGGAAAAACTCTTACAATTGTGGACGACGCTGCCGCCAGAAAAGCCATCAACTTGTCTCGCCGTCTGTGACTTTTCGTCGCAAGGGAGACAAAAACCATAAAGGCTTCAATTTTGCAGCTTATGCCTTACGTAATAAAGTTAGTACATTTAGGGGAGAATGCGACCCCATCCCCTTAAATCATTTACTGGTCAAGGAGTAATTCCCGCCACCCGATTTTTTGACATTTTGTGTGAAAAATTGAAGAACAAATAAATAAGAATTAAAACTTGCTCTGGAAAGAAGACAAGATGGTCTTTCAAATGAGCTAATCCGTGTCAATTTTGATGTTAAAATAAGTCTACGATCAGCAAAATGGCGCGAAATGTTTCTGTACAAAAATGGCGAGATCTACTCCCTGACCAGTAGGCACAAACCATTTTTCCCCAAATAGCTGTCAAAATCATTTTTTTCCCAAGTGCCACAGGAGTTGAAATAATCTTAAATATATCTATTTGTACATTACAAAAGTATGCATTGTTTTACTCATTAGGTGCTCCTGCTGCAATTTTTTCGGCAACTAATGAAATGTTTTATCATAAAAAAATCCCAGCTGTCACTCCCCAGGTGAAAACAATTGTTGGTGCCTTAACAAGCCCTAATACATGTTATCTGAGGGTCAGGCATGGTCATGATGATATAAGGATGTATTGTTTGTATGTCTAGATCTCTGTAAAGATCTCAGTCAATATGTGCGAGATCACCGCCCTGTACATCTTTACTTTGTACTTTGTCTCGATGTACTCCCCTTCCTCGTACTTTTCTTTTTTCGGACTACGCACGTTGGCCAAATCGATGATACTTGTATAAAGATCAGACCATTGAATAAGAGCGAACATTTTCCCGGATTGATTCTTCCGCGACATCTTCTCTTCGTATTTGGCCCACTTTGCAATTCCTTTGTAATAACCAATCATCTTTAGGCTTTCGGACGCTGAACTCTCATTTCATCCAATCGTATTGCGATTTTGAAATTTTCCTTGTATTTCGACAAATCACGAAGCGTAACAAGAGATATCTCAGCAGCAGCAGCAATATCGCGACATAAGTCGAAGTTTTATTTTGAAAAAGGATAGATCTAATTATAACTTGCCACAGAAAATGATAGACGTTTACGATGTAATTTCAAACTAGATACATGTATAAGACCATAACCATTTGATTCTGAGTGGGGAGGGGTGCATAGCTGATTTCGACCAATCAGAATCATTTATTTAAGATATTAAGGTTCATCATAACAAATGGACAAAAATGGCTGTGTTTACGTCTCGAAGTTTACTCTGAGTACAGACAAACCTGTGCAGTTGGAAAAGTTTTAAGGCCTAGAATCCACTAGATATACAATAGTTAAATGCATTTTGTTTTTCAGAAAGATAAATTTTTTCTTGGATTTTGATGGGCATTTTTGTTCATCAATGCAGATGATGATAAAATAAACAAACACCTGAGTTACATTTGATACTGTCCACTCAGTTAAATCACCTATTGTTGTGTAGATAAATATTGTCCTATTGTCCCTGGGATATCAATCAATACAATACAATACAATTGTTACCTGAGAGGGAGGTTCTCAAAGATTTTATCAAACTTAGTTTATTTTTACACCTTCTGCAGGAACGAAAAAAAATGCCCATCAAAATCCAAAAAAGAGGTGATCTTTCTAAAACACAAAATGCATTTAACTTTCATATATCTAGTGGATGCTAGGCCTTAATACTTTTCCAACTGCACATTTTTGTCAGTAAATTATTAGGTGTAAACACAAGCGATTTTTGTCCATTTGTTATGATGAACCTTAAAAAAAATATAAAATAAAAAACAGAGAATGAGAAAGACAAAAATATTTTTATACTGTGACCAAGTCACCTCGCCCTTCAGTCGGCAATTGTTTATTTTATTGATAAAGTAATCTTTGAAATTGTTCTAACTTGGATGATGTATAATGTTTTAAATGAGATCAAACTCATAGTTGAGCTATTGCTTATAGTATACAAGAAACAGACCAAACCATAAAAACTTAACATTTACCAATGAACAATGAAAATGAGGTCAAGGAAAAACGACACAGCCAGACAGACATGTACAACTTACAATCAATCCATGCATCAAATATGGTTGACCTATTGCTTATAGTATTAGAAAAACAGACCAGAACACAAAAATTTAGCATTGACCAATGAACCGTGAAAATGAGTTCAAGGTCAGATGAAACCTGCCAGACTGACATGTACCTCTTACAATCATTCCATACACCACATATAGTTGACCTACTGCTTACAGTATCTGAGAAACGGACCTAATCACGTAACTTTAACCTTGATCACAGATCCATGAAATGAGGTCAGGTGAACCATGTCTGACGGACATATAAACGTTGCAAGGAACCCATATACAAAATATAGTTATCCTATTACTCCTAATAAGTGAGAAATTGCACGGCACAGGTGATGAACTGAAGTTAAGATGGATCTTTATTGTATTCAGAAATCATAATTTTGGGAACATCTTGGCAAATCAAAAACGCAAGCTAAATTGTGGTCATGTGCTAAATCTTTTGGGAATGTTTATGTAAAAGGTCGTTTAACATCATCCTCAGATCTTCCAGAATATGCTAAGGAATTAATTCTTGAAATCACTGATGCTCAATCAATGGAAAATGTCAAAATTGGACTGCGAATTAAATCAAAGGAAGAGAAATTTTACTCTCAAGAATACAATAGAATGGAAAAAAAACGCATTTGTCATGTAATCCGAACTGAAAATGGAAAAATCAGGAAGATACTTTATTTTGTTGTTGATACTATCTTATGTTCATACAAAATTAAAAAAGGATGACTGGAATAAATATGTGTTTGACAGAAAAGCATGAACCGGTACATTAGATGTACAAAACTTATATTATAATTAAAGTTTAATATTTTTATTTGCTGTATGACAATACATGAACATACATGTGAAAATTACCAAAATTACTTTGAAAAGGTGATAACAAAATAGTGATTAAGTATCTTATCTATAAACCCCCCAAGGGTGACTGGGGAATAGAAGTATGGTCACCATTGGTCTTCCTCCGACCGGCAGTAAAACCCGTGCTAAAGTGGGGCGTCCGTTTGGCTGTGCGGGATGTACAAATTTGCAGCCACGTCCGGTCAGAATGGGGACGTTAAATCCGATGCCTCGTGTAAAGAGAGTGCCACGCTCTTTGCACGTTAAGAACCCTTGCAGCAACTCTTTGAGGGGTCCGTAGGTGACCTGTTGGAAGGCTAAATTTCTGTCCCTATCCAATATACCCTCATTTCCCGTGGCAGTCTAAATTTCTCCGACCTTAACCCCTTAATCTATTACAGAACCTACCTATTGTATTTATTGTGAACTTGTTCTCGTCCTGAATATGCATGAAATATTTGCCACTGGACGTTAAGCAACCAACAATCAATCAATCTTATCTATAAATAAGTTATTTACATTTTGTATATGTATATATTACCAAATATATGTTGACCTTGGTCCGGTTAAGGTTTTTAGTTCACCTGACTAAGAGTCAGGGTGAGCTTTAGCCATCACATTGCGTCCGTCGTATGTCAGTTAACTTTTCCCTTAAAAATCTTCTCCTCGGAAGCCACTGACGGGATTTTTACCAAACTTGGCCCCGATGTTTATTAGAGTATCTACTTTAAAAACTGTGTCAATCATTTTGATTCGTCGAAAACATTTGCCGCCATGGCTAAAAATAGACCGATGGTCTAACACCTGTTTTTTGGCAAATTACTCAAAAACAGTTCCAGATATCAAAATTCTGGTTTAAATTGATCAGCACCTAAAGATTTACCCATTCTGAAATTTTGAAGTCAATCGAAAAACCGGTTTAGGAGTTATGGCCCTTAATTTACATGTTTTCAAAAGTTTCCTCATTTTTTTATAATCTTAAAAAGCGTAAGAGCTAGAGCCTTAATTTTAATTGCAAATAGTTTAGATCATCGAAAGCTACAATAAAATCTAAGGGTCTAAATTGTCAGATTTTTTATTTAAGAGTTATCTCCCTTTAAATACTTAAATTTGCTGATTTTTGGTATCTTTTTGCTTATATCTTGAAAAGCGCCTTGATTTAAAATGATATCAGTTCAGATAACCAAAAGCTTTAATTAAGTCCCAGTGGCTCAGATTTTCTGTTTAAGAGTTATCTTAAATACAGAAATTCAGTTTAAACCATTCAAACAGGTGAGCGATTCAGGTTCCTTGGAACCTCTAGTATTTATTATTGTCAGTTTTCATTTTGGTTGGCCAAGGTTAGTAATTTCTGTCCCTATCCAATATACCCTCATTTCCCGTGGCAGCCTAAATTTCTCCGACCTCAACCCCAGACGCCTCTATTACAGAACCTACCTATTGTATTTATTGTTAATTTGTTCTCGTCCTGAATATGCATGAAATATTTGCCACTGGACGTTGAGCAACGAACAATCAATCAATCAATCAATCATGGCCAACCAGCTATTAAAGGTCAGCACTATTTTTATCATGGTTAACCATGGTCAGAATCTGTTTGACCATGGTCAACCATGATCAGTACTATTTGACCATGGTCAGCTCTTAGATGAGCATGGTCAACAAATTATTATTTATAATAGTTACTATAAAATTATGGTCAGTTTTTGTGGACTATGGTCAAGAGTTGCTTGACCATTGACCATGGTCGGTACTATTTGACCATGGTAAGTTTTTGGCTGACCATGGTTAACCATGGTCAATATCCTGGTCAATCATTGCCGACCATGGTAGTTCATGGTCCACCGTCATTAACCATCAAATACCGTGGTGACCATGGTCAACATTGGTCATCTTTTCCTCTGGGTTGCATTTCGTTAAGTATGCATTAATTGTGTAACTATGGGTTGGATTTTGGGTATGTGAATTGAACATTGTTACCTCTTTTGTCTGTTGCTATGGTTTTACGGTAATACTGAAGCTTGATAAGTGGGTTGTTAAAATATTGCTCCAAAGAATATATGAAGAGTTCAAAAGATATAGTGTCCGTTTTGATAGTAACACCACCGCCAGTATAATCGTACTCTATTTCAGTTCTTTTAGTACTTTCGAGCTTCTTTTTCGGTGGCTTTTTTTATATTAAGAGTGTGGTTGTTGTTATAACTACTTTGAGCATGTACAAGTACACTGTTCAAGTTGTTTTTTTATGTATTATTAACTTTATATTGTTGGATATCCATCTTAAAATTTCTGTTTATAATTAAATAAATGATGAGGAGAAAATTTCAATTTTCAATAAAAATATATGTTCATCTAAATATAAATGAAACTACTGTGGGGTAAGTCCCACCATCGCCCTATACAGTTTTTAGAATAAAATGCAGAGTTGTTATATCAAAATTTAATAAACTATTGAGTCTTCATTTTTTTGTTTTATCAGCTATCTTACTTAATCATGTGAGGCAGTATACGAAGCCTTACTCTAGCTAGAGTACTTTTTGGGTGAATGACATCAAGATATAAGTTACCATGCCTGTGTGTGTTCTTCGAGTTGCATGCTATTGAATGGTATATATCAGCTGAGAAACTGTGTGATCTGGATGATTGCTCGATATTCAAAGCTCTTATTTGGTCATTTACAACTTATATTTGCTTAATCAATGTATTATCATCGGCTTTAAATCTATTTGGATCAGGATGATCATGAAGACGGTTCCAGAGGTTGATGGAAAATATAGGTATGTAAGTTTACAGCCAGGATATTCTGCCAATAGAGTTACACGTTCTTTGAAGTTATTTATTAGTTGTTGAGCTGCTTCCTCGGGGTTATCTTCTAATGTAAAAACTTTATCACGACCATAGTCAGTAATATAGCAGGTACCCAGCCACACATATAGAGGAATATTATCAAGATGCCCTATCTTTGAAGCTACATTGTCTTTTAACCAAGCAAGACCATCTGTTGATGTTTGATTTAAACCACCATTTAATTTCAACATCAGGTGACAGTTCACACTCACTTTGTAGATATTTTGCCTTGCTGTCCGACAACACAACTGGTGTAAGTCTGGATGGACCAATAGGCGATGTAAAGGTTTTTTTAAGTATTTTTCTAGCTTATATTCAGTCATTTGCGTTACTATTCAATTCAATATTAAGTACAAACGTTCTTCCACTTACCCTTGTAGACAGTTGCTATTCAAAAATAATTTTAAAAAGACAGCTTAAAGCAATATAAAAAATACACAGGCATTTGTCTAACAGTAATAACTTTGTTAGTACAAAAAAATACATGTCTATTTTAGAATGAGATTGCACATCCGCAAACTAATTTATCTTGAGACTATATTTGAAAAATGGATATAAATATGTAAGTGCTGCTGAAATATATGAATTAAGCAAATAATGTACTTAAAACAATAAATATGGGGAATAAAATGTACAAGCGTGTCGCGAGTTCAGTAAAGATTGATTGATTGATTGTTGGTTGCTAAATGTCCAGTGGCAAATATTTCATGCATGTTCAGGACGAGAACAAATTAACAATAAATACAATAGGTAGGTCCGGTAATAGGGGTCAACTGGGTTGCAGGTCAGGAAAATTTGGACTGCCACGGGAAAATGAACAAGAAAAACAGTCAAGTGCACTTAAAATAATAAAAAGGAAATACTCGTTAGGGTAATATGTAAGACTAGACAATTGAAATAAACTTATTACATATTTAGTTAAAATGAGGGCACACATGGCTACAAGAATAACTTTTAGAAAAGCCCGCCATTTTGAATGATTGGCGCGTCACGTATGCTTTTTTTTTTTGTTTGTTTGTAAAATCGAAATTTAACCAATTAATTGCAAAGGTATTCTGTACAAAGGTAAAACGTAAAACTATCGCTTGGCCAAAAACCACGTCCGCCACTTTCAACTTCCACCAATGACTATTGGATCTATATGAATGCCTGACTGTAACATCATTTCAATTCAGCATCAAATGTTTAAATTATTTATTGTAAGATAATCTAGTCCTGTTAATCAGTTTAACCCCTTATCAGTTTTGCTTTAACTGCTTTTTTCAAGATATAAGCCAATAAAACTGCATTTAACTCTCATTTTTAGCATCAGAGATGAATCAAATTACCTGATATTATTATCTATAAGTATACCTGGTAAAAATTATAGATCCAAACAATATTTCCCTGGAAATATTTAAATAATAAGTCACATATATTCCGAAATATATATATTTTAATCATTTATTTTTTATTTAATTTATTTTGTCATTGATAAACCACACATTGTCTAATATACTACCGGGCTCGGAGATTGTTTATCCCCTTTTTCAGAGCTAAGCTCCGGAGGATCTCGGCCTCTGGATCTGTCCACTCAATGTTCCGAAAAATAACTATAAACGACATCTTTCTACTTGATGTAGTATTGTGCGTCGAGATGGTTTCGTATCGCAACGTCACACATGTAGATAGACAAAAATACTTTTGTCGGTGGTCGTAGGTGACCAAAAATCCACAAGATCTGTGGTGTATAATAGATATGTGAAAAAAATAAAACTCACATTTTAACAAAAGGGTTGACTAAAAGACCTTTTGGTCTTTAAATATTGTAGTGGTGATGCAGCAAATATTGACATCTATCTCTGAATCGACAGTGACATCGGCCTCCTGTTCACCATTTTCAAATGTTACAATCCTGCACTTCCCTTTCCTGCGCTCTGTATTTCTCCAATCTGAGATATACAAAAGATAATCAACTGAACATGCTGAAGTCATCAAGATTTGCTTAAAACATTTATACTAAAGAGATATTTAAGAATTATATGATGGTAATTCAATTTTGAAAAAAAAACATCTGTAATTAAAAATTATATTCAAACATTTCAATGATAATGATTGGTGTACTTCTCTAGTTCATACTCTTGGTCCGTTTGATACAGGTTTGTTTATGGTTGGAGTATTGTATGAATTTGACAATTAAAAATATCACATGGAGATACATATGATAATTGACATTTTACGATTAAATATAACTTTTTTATTGGCACATTGGCAATAAACTAGCGTGTTCTCTCGAGTTATCTCTCTTTGTAAACCGAAATTCAGTGTAAACCATTCAAACAGGTAAGCGATTCAGGCTCATTGGAGCCTCTTGTTTTATATCAGTGGGCTGATTGATACCCTAGGATATGAATAATATATACTATTGGTGCAATTATTTCATACAGAGAGGAAATTTGTATCACATTTTGCTAACATTACATGGACAATATTTGGCGAAATGATGTCATACAAACATGTGACTTGTCCATATATTTTATTTCATAACATATATATGATTGTTGAAATAATTTGTTTCTTGTATATACAGACAATTTTTAAATTTAAAGTTTGTGTGTTGCAATTAAAATGATGCAATTTCATATTTTAGGAAGAACTTGTTATTCAACACAAGCAACTTAAGATGACCGAGGCAATTAATGTTGACAGAGTGATGGATACATTTGACAATAATGATAAGGACTCAATGTGTGAGGTATACTAAGGCTATGTATTGTTGATATTTTAATACTCAGACTTTTTGCATAAAATTGAGGAGGATGGGAGGGATACCAAATTTAAGAGGTATGAAGTAAATATGTGCATGTGACTAAAACACACAATACATTAAAAGTATAAATATTCACAGAACGTAGCTCTTATTCCTGTTTTTCAACCGGACAGTTTCTGAAGGTTCTTTCGACCAAGAATGAATCCAAGACGTTTGGTGCTTAGTCAATCCACCATTCTTAATTTGCATATTCCAGTAGTGTTCAAGATGCTACAGTTGTATAACATGTATTTGCTGCATTTGGTGTATCTCTTTATTAAATTTTTATACATAACAATACAAATCTTGATAAATGTTAGAGACAAAAAAGTTACCAATAGTTCTTCAAGAAATGCTTGCTGTGATACTGTCATGATTACCACATATACATGATACACATTACATTCTCAGCAAAGATCTTATAGTACGATGCCCAGTGTCCAAAAAGTCCTCTAGTTAACGAGTTTAAGTTAACGGATAACACACGGCTATTTTTTTTTTGCAAATTATAGGAAAATCATTTTATTTTATAATCATGATTGTCGTCGTAAGTTCCCATGGTCACGATTTTCTAAATTTCGGGTTTTTACAGGGTACCCCCAGATACGGTATTGTACGTGGAATTATTACGCTCTTTGTTAGTGGTTATAATAGTACTTATATGATATATTCAATGTATATTATAACAAAAGCGGAAAGTATTTAAGTGATTTTAGTATAATTATTTCAGCATTTTAGTAAGACTAAAATTTTACCCGAATTTTTCCATATTTTCATCGAAAGCAAAATTATTACGTGTATCATCACGATATTTTTTACTCTGATTAAAGCAATAAGACACGGTGCATGTGTATGCCAAATTTCATGTATGAAATAAAAGTAGTTTTGAAGCAATTAGCAATTAAAAACACAAACTAAGTCAACACTTTGGCAGTGATTAAACACGGATTATCCCGTGACATTAATCATTTTGTTGCTTACACTATTATGTCATTAACAGGGACAGTGGTCACTCAATACATTTCTCATTTTTTCTAATTGTCATTTTGTTTTTATGTATACTTTAACAGAAACCCTCCCCCTGTTTCACTGTTTGCAGTCTTTCTTATTCCTATAAAGCAAAGATGTACTCAGACCTGCTAATTCAATCCATTCTGCGTCAATATTACACCAGTTTTGGAACTAAGAACAATTTTATGTGCTTCCACACTCACCAATAGAAAACTGGATATTTACCCAGAAAATCATTACGAACACCTTCTATCAAAAGACGGAAAAATATCATTTTGGCAGGTCAACTTACTAAATGTTAATATCTAAAAAAAAAACATCTCTAGAGATCACTTGTATCGAATCATATGTAAAAATTCCAAATTTGGAAATTTCAATAGGTCAAGGTCACTGTTATATCACAGCTGAATGAAAATTGTAAATGTGCACCCTATAAGTACAAATGTTAATCTCGAACATAAATATCAAATTAGTCCTAAATATAGAAACTATAGTTATAATTCTTTGAATTATTCGAATTTATTTTGCTATAAACGCATATTTGTAGGGGCGGCCAGCTATCTAAACATGACTGCGTTTTGCTTGAAATTTTAGCTTTGACCTTTGATCCAAATTTAAGAAGATCGTGACCACTGTAGACAACGACGACATCAATATTTCGACGAGGCTTGTTCTCCTCCTTCCAATGATATGAAATACAGCCGTGTGGTATTCCGTTAACCCAAATCGATCAAATTCGTTGACTGGGCACCCTACAATTAGAGTTTAAAAAAAAACATTCACTTTACTTCACGGTTTAGGTCAGTTCAACCTTTATACATATATGAAAAGTTTAGAAAACAAGAGGGGCATCATATGTGCTGTCATTGTATGTTTTAGTAAGAAAGAATGTATTTTGATTTGTAGGTAATGGAATTATCTCAGTCCACAGCCAGCACAATTAGTGACGTCTCAGAATGGCAACTTGACATGGCATCATCTCAATCTACATGTAGTACTGTACAATTGAATAGCCCCATGAGGAAGAGAATGGCGTTAAATTCTTTTTTGGAAGAAGTTGGAATAAGCCCAGTTAAAAAAGTTTTGAGTGTTGACTAGATGTCTGCTTCAAATAGAACAAAGTCAGACTATGAAAGAAAAGCTAAACAAATAATGGAACAGGTTTTATCTATATTGACTCCTGGAATTTTCTTATCAGACCAGGATACTACCAAAAACAATGACCTACTGAAATCTGTTTCAGCAGCATATACGACGATGACCAGTTGGGGAGTACTGAGACATTTTCTGTCCCTTTTAGTGAAAGATTATTCTTTTGTTGAGATTCAGAAAGGGATACCAAATTTAAGTAGATACAAATATACATCAGCCAAAAAACATGCCGAGCTTAATAGTGTTGGTATGCCAGTTACTGAAAGTAAGTTGTACAGAAAAAGGAACCAAACAACAGATTGACCATTTTCTGCAGTTTGGTTTGTCTCCAGCTATTATGACAGACTCACCGTTTGGGGAATGTACTTTTAAACTGGCTTCAGGGTCAGAATTTACAGCACCTAAAATAATTCTTAATACAGTTAGAACAAGAACTGTCAATCTTTATTTGCAATATTGTGAAGAAATGAATTATTTGTCTGTGCTATCAGATAGATCACACATGAGACTGTTGGAAGCTATCCAATCTAGTGTACGCTAGAGCATGAAAGGACTCTTCAATTATGCTGCAGAAGGAGGAAAAGCTTTTGATGACCTGAAAACAGTTTCCAGCATTCTTGGTCAGATAGGAAAGGGAAAGCAGTGGGAAGAGAATGTTGGTAAACAGTACTTGAAAGTTCAATATAAGGTATGTGTACGACATTCGTGGCTTATAATGTGCTTGATTATTTTACCTTTGACATACATTTACAATAAAAGTAAACGAATAAAAAAAAAACAAGATTGCTACAAGTAGCTGTAATTTCCCCCATTGGAACAAATGATGAAAATGGTCTAAGTCCCAGAACTCTTACAAAATTTGATGAATCAAAATGGTGGATGAAGTGTGCACATCTACATATTATACCAATACATCCTACCTGTCCTTCATTTGTTTGTCATTAACGTTTTATTAAAAAATCTACAGAAACCACTGAATATATTTTAATTGCTTAAAATAACATGACATGTCAAAGAAACACAACTGTGAACATTTGGCCTTTGACTTTTAAAAATATTTTTAATACAGCTGAATAGATTTCAATAAAACTCTTATTATTATATCCCTGCTTCAAAGGAGAGCGGTATTCTGTTTCACTCTTGACCCCCAAGGGTGACTGGGGAATAGAAGTATGGTCACCATTGGTCTTCCTCCGACTGGCAGTAAAACCCTTGCTAAAGTGGGGCGTCCGTTTGGCTGTGCGGGATGTGCAAATATGCAGCCACGTCCGGTCAGAATGGGGACGTTAAATCCGATGCCTCGTGTAAAGAGAGTGCCACGCTCTTTGCACGTTAAGAACCCTTGCAACAACTCTTTGAGGGGTCCGTAGGTGACCTGTTGCAAGGCTAAGTTCTGTCCCTATCCAATATACCCTCATTTCCCGTGGCAGTCTAAATTTCTCCGACCTTAATCCAGGAAGCCCTTATTACAGAACCTACCTATTGTATTTATTGTTAATTTGTTCTCGTCCTGAATATGCATGAAATATTTGCCACTGGACGTTAAGCAACCAACAATCAATCAATCAATGTTTCACTCTTGTAGGTTACAAATTACCACTAGTCAGCATTTTCTTTTCTTGTAGTTCATATGAAACTTCATGATATGCCATTTTGCATGAAGAAACTGATTATATGTGTTCACTTATTACACGAAGATCAAAGCATAAAAAACTAAAATGAAATGATTACTGGAGGTTCTATAGAAAATACATTTGTTATCAAAACTTAATGATTTATTTAAGGAATGACTGTAATATTTGTTTCTGTCTATGAAGAAATAACATAAAAAAGTGGTGCACACTGAATAATCCGCATAGCGGGTTATTTAAAAGTGTTCACCACATTTTTTAGGTTATTTAAAATAGACAGAAAAATATAACAGTCATAACATATAATTTAATACTAAATTCTATTTTTAAGGAGTAAATTTTGAAAAAAAACATTGGTGACGTCACAGTCACATGACAAAATTATGTCTATGAGCTGATAGACAAAATACTTTCAGCCAATCAGAAGACGTGTTACATCCAAAATTTAATTATTTGTCCTATAGACTTGGTTGTTTACTTTTCAGTTGCATATAAGCCAGTCTTCAGAAGTGTCAGATCACTGTTGTCCATTTGCTTTATCCCATGATGACCAAAAGTACAGTAGGAAATGTGAGCATACTCATGGACGTTCCTGTACAGAATGTGAACAAATATCAAGTGTACTTGGCTTGATAAGCAATGCTGCTACAATTGCTGAATATGAGAATGAAGAACACTCTTTTTAAAATATCACTCATATGATTTCATGTTGGATTCTGACCCAAAAAAGTAAACTATGACATTTTAAACAAATTGTGGAGCAATGACTTGTCGTCATATATTAAACTGGAAATTTGTACATTAATCCACAGACAATGTTTCAAAAGATAAAAAATCACATCCTTAAAATGTAATATTTGATTTTATAGAGCAAGAAATCAATCCACGAATGGAAGCAACATATCCTTCGTACAGTCAACCAGGATAGGGCACGAAAGGTTGTAATGGACAATTTGGAAAAAGATGAAGCTTTACTTGAACGTGACTGGGCTATGAAATTTCTGCCTACGTAGTATAGGTAAACTTTTTATTCCATTTTAACACATTTTACTTGACTGGATGACAAATAGTCAATTTAACATTCAGTTCTTCATTCACTCAAATGGTAAATTAAGTGGAAATATCAGTATGATCTCTTCTTCAGGTTATTTGTTCAAAATCTTAAGTTTTGCTAGTTTTAAAAAATGCTTTCAAACATCTGACCTTGATCTCATTTTCATATTTCATTGGTCAATGTTAAGTTTTTGTGTTTTAGTCTGTTTTTCAAATACTAGAAGCAGTAGGTCAACTATACTTGGTATAGGAATGTGTACAAGTCTGTCTTGCACGGTTCGGCAGACCTTGATCTTATTTTCATGGTTCATTTGTCAATGTTAAGTTTTTGTGTTTTGGTCTGTTTTTCAACTACTATAAATAGTAGGTGAACTATATGTGCTGTACAGAATGATTGTAAAATGTACATGTCTGTCTGGCAATCAAATCCAACCTTGTCCTCATTTTCATGGTCCCCCCAAGGGTGACTGGGGAATAGAAGTATGGTCACCATTGGTCTTCCTCCGACCGGCAGTAAAACCCGTGCTAAAGTGGGGCGTCCGTTTGGCTGTGCGGGATGTACAAATTTGCAGCCACGTCCGGTCAGAATGGGGACGTTAAATCCGATGCCTCGTGTAAAGAGAGTGCCACGCTCTTTGCACGTTAAGAACCCTTGCAACAACTCTTTGAGGGGTCCGTAGGTGACCTGTTGCAAGGCTAAATTTCTGTCCCTATCCAATATACCCTCATTTCCCGTGGCAGTCTAAATTTCTCCGACCTTAATCCCTTAATCTATTACAGAACCTACCTATTGTATTTATTGTGAACTTGTTCTCGTCCTGAATATGCATGAAATATTTGGCACTGGACGTTAAGCAACCAACAATCAATCAATCAATCAATCATTTTCATGGTTCATTGGTCAATTTTAAGTATTTGTGTTTTTGACTGTTTTTCAATTACCATCAGCAATATGTCAACTATGTTTGGTATATTGAATAATAATTGTAAGGTGTACATGTCTGTCAGACAGGATTATCTGACCTTGACTCCATTGCCATGGATATTTGAAAAATGTTAAGTTTAGGAAATACTTGTAGTAAAACCATTATCTTTGAGACTTTCTACAATAAATCAATGGTCAGTAAAGCAGGCGAGACATTTCAGCGTGTGCACTCTTGTTGATTTATCAATGAGAAGCAATCATCTTTTAAATATTCTTAGTTTCTGAAGACTAATGTTTACAAATCTAAAAGAGCTTTTGTTTAATCATGTTAATGGAACCTTTATTATTAGTCCCCTACCGACGAAGTCGAATGGGACTTTAGGTTTGCACTCCGTCTGTCTGTCCATTCGTCAGTCCGGCAAATCAGTTTTCCAGACTTTTCTTCTTCATGCTTGAAGATATTGATTTGATATTTGATGTATTGTTTAATCATGACAAGTTACAGGTCAAGTTTCACGATTTTAGCTTTTTTCTTTGTTCAGTTAAAGCCCTTTCCCTAGAATTAAATTTTTGATGAAATACTTATTAATTACTAGATTTCTGTTCAAAGGGAAGTAACTAATTTTTTAAAAGATTATTCAAAGACATTGTATTAATGATAAATGACATTTTGGATTTTTTTCCTTTTCTTTGGTAAATTGTTTGAAGAATTTAGTGGTAGGTTTGTTTGTTATTCTGTATAAAATAATTTTCTGAATGTTATATATTTTAATTTTTTTTGGATGAAGTCAACTCTTTTATTTAGATAATAATTTATTTTTGATAAAGGGTATATTTCATTTAAGAAATAATTCATGAAAGCCATAGATGTGTTGGAAATTTACACATGTCCTGGGCCATTATATTCAAATTTTATCCCGAGTGTTAGTGAGGAACAAAATTAACGAATATCACGGCCCAGGCCATGTGTAAATTCACAACAAATCTATGGCTTCCATGAATTATTTCAATTCTAATAGGACAAATACGGTCGTCAATAATCTGAAGCGAGAATGGGTATGCCGTTTGTGTGACTGTTCTTTTTTAGTCCCATACGGACGAAGTTGAAGGGGACTTTAGGTTTGCACTCTGTCCTGTCCGTCTGTCTGTCCATCCGTCAGTCCAGCAAATCAGTTTTCCAGACTTTTTTTCTTCATGCTTGAAGATATTGATTTGATAATTAGTATATAGTTTTATCATGACAAGTTACAGATCAAGCTGGAATTTTCTTCCGGTATGATGATTTTGTGCAGAGTTATGGTCTTTGGACATAGAAAATTCACTTAAATAATCAGTTTTCAACAGGTTTTTTTCGTCATGCTTGAAGATATTGACTTGATATTTTTATGTAGTTTACACCATGACAAGTTATAGATCAAGTTAGAATTTCGTTCCATTACAATGAATTTTTAACTGGTAGGGGACTATGTATTGCCATGCAATTCTCACAGAATGCTTGTTAGCTTTAAAATACAATAATTTTTGAATGATTGTAAATTGTCATTGTTGATTCAGCGCCATTTATTATGATCCTTCATTCCGTATGCAAATTACCCTTGACCTACATATATATATCGAGACTCTTAATGTAATTTGCAATGTGAAACAGAAGAAATAGGGACTTATAATCATTATCTATCGAAGATCAGGATTTCTTCCACTCGTGTGAGAAATTCATTGACTTTTCACTAATGAAAAGACATAATTTTACCCACTCATGCAAGAAATCCCAGATCTTTTAAAAAATTCTTGTATAAGAATCTATTAGTGTATCCTGTTTATTTAGCCAAACAAACTTAAGATTTAAGTAATATTACAGAAATTCTTCTTTATTGCAGAGAGTCCCAGTCCAAATGGTTTGCCAAGCGTGGGCTTTCTTGGCATGTTGATGTTGTTTCAATGAAGACAGACCAGAATGATTATCAAAACTTCACCATTGTACATGTCTTTGATAACGCAACACAAGATGCATTAACATCAACATCAATACTGCAAGATACTATCAACCATATCAATAAACAAAATAAGAAAATCAAAACGCTCTATCTGAGGTCTGATAATGCCGGTTGCTTTCATTCATCATACTCACTAACAACTATTCCTATGATCAATAAGAAGTCACTGATTAAAATAAAGAGAGTTGTCTTTTCAGATCCTCATGGAGGAAAATGCATACGTGACAGAAAGGCAGCACACATTAAAGGTCACATAAAAAGATACGTTAAGAAGGGAACAATGCTGTAACAGCTGACGATTTCAGAAAAGCCGTGGCAACAATGTAAAATGTTAAAGTTGTTGTTTGCTTGCCTCCGGACTCAAAATCCGATTCCCAAAATGCCAAAAAATGGTATCCATAAGTTGTTTGAACAACTTTTTGTATGATAATAATAGCATGATAGTATGGAGACAATATGATATTTGAAAAGGTCAAAGGTACCCATTTAAAGATATTGGTATCAATGCAAACACATGCATTCCTGCTATAACTTTGTTTTTATCTATGTCAGATCTTATAGTCAAACAATTGAAACAAAAACCATTGCAGCATGTGTAGGAAAGCGAGTCACAACAAATACAGCAAGATGAAAATCCCACAACATTACAAGTTGAAGATGCTAGCAATCTTTTTTCTTGTCCTGAGGATGGATGCATTTGCACTTTCATTAACTTTGGAAACATGTTTCGACATCTTGACATTGGAAACAACACATTTTCTGAGCAAAATGTCAACTTGAAAGATAAGAGTCAGAATCATGTATTCTGAACTCATTGAAACCAAGTCTCTTCAGAAAGATCCTGTTGATCCTGATGAACCAATAATTGAAACTTCACATCTTTTGAATAAAGGATGGGGCTTAACGGCAAGAGAGAAGTAAAACGGTTCTCGGTAGAACAAAAAGATTTCTTGGTTCAAAAGTTTAATCAAGGGGAGGTCACTGGCCATAAATGTGAACCAGAAGAAGTCGGCAATGAAATGAGAACAGCCAAGAACAAGGATGGAAAGCGAATACTGTAAATTCAGAAATTATTGCGTGCATTTATTATTGCGATTTTGTCATTTTAGACTAAAATGCGATTTTAATGTTTGCGAAATTGAGAAAAATCCTGCTTAATTCATAAAAAAGATTTCAAAATGCGAATTTAAATTATTGCGATTATAACCCTGTCGCATTTGTCGCAATAATAAAAAGATCGCAATAATTTCTGAGTTTACAGTATTCAAGTGTTACGATTTCCTTTCCCCCACACAAATAGCTAGTTATTTCAGTATACTTGCTCTGAAAAAAAGACAAAATGCAAATACCGCATTTCAAGAAGAAGACCTTCAAGCTGAAGAAGTGACAAATGAACTTGTTAATGCATGTGACTCTGTTGCTTTGCAATGAACAGTAGAGGGGATTAGCTATCATTTAGGACAGCTTGTATTTTTTCATTCATTTTATGTTGTTCATGTTTCACAATTTAATAATTTAAGTTAAAAATGAAAAAAATCCAAAATTAATAAATATTTTCAGTCTTTTGAATGCCAGTTGAATTTTGGTAAATCAATATAACAAGAAAGCCACAACATAATCCGGTCATCAACATCAGGTTTAATAAATTCATTGAAATTGATTTTTTTAGAAGATTGAATTACAAAATTAATGAAAATTTACAGGACCTAAGTGTCAGTCCTGTGGTCATTTCTTTGACTGAATTAATCCGAAAAGTTCAAAAAAAAAATCAGATATAAACCACTTCTTAAACACTCATTTTTAATCACACCTCTTATTTGATAATGGAACAGACCAGCTTTGCAAAATTGGCGATAATTGAACCATGATGGTTCAGATATGCATTCCGTAGTGGTCACTTTTTGAAACAATTTCTAATTTTAAAGACCTATAGTAATTGGATTTTGGTAAATTCTATATATATAATTTACAAATTCTAAAATATGTGAAATTAGGATCTATTTGTTAACACCCTTATTTAAGAAATGTGCACAGTATTTAGAAATTATGTAGATAAATCTGTGTATTGCAGCATTGTGTTAATGTAAATGAATTTTTTAATTGTTATTCTAGAAATTTGTTTGACTGTTCATTTATAATATGAAACAATATTTAATAAAATTATATCTTTTCAAATGACAGATGATATTGGAAAATTTTAAAACCAGAATTTATGTAACTCTATACAAAATATTTTGGTATCTTTTAACTTTTGGTGATACAAATTCATTATGGATACAAAATATAATTTGCAGAACTTTATATATGGTTACAAGGAAAGCAGAACCAGATCTTAATTGATTTTGAGGGTGAGGGTGATTATGATACATAACAATGAACTGTTCACTGTAAATATTGCTTCCGGGTAATAACTTACATTACTTAGGTTTTTTCATGGATATGATTGATTGATTGATTGATTGTTGGTTGCTTTACGTCCAGTGGCAAATATTTCATGCATATTCAGGACGAGAACAAATTAACAATAAATACAATAGGTAGGTTCTGTAATAGGGGCGTCCGGGATTAAGGTCGGAGACATTTAGACTGCCACGGGAAATGAGGGTATATTGGATAGGGACAGAAATTTAGCCTTGCAACAGGTCACCTACGGACCCCTCAAAGAGTTGTTGCAAGGTTCTTAACGTGCAAAGAGCGTAGCACTCTCTTTACACGAGGCATCGGATTTAACGTCCCCATTCTGACCGGACGTGGCTGCAAATTTGTACATCCCGCACAGCCAAATGGACGCCCCACTGTTACAAGGGTTTAACTGCCGGTCGGAGGAGTTTTCATGGATATGCTACATATGGTTTTAGAGGCAATAAAGTACCAAGAGCACTGTCCTTTTTTTAATATGAATTCCGTTACTATATATGGTGTTCTTGAATAATTTTGTGTAAAGTTTCATCAAACATGTGCAGTGGTGTAAGATTAGTTGTGATTAAAATATCAATGACAGACGGACGGACGGACAAAAATATACCAATATACACCTTCAATCATGTCACTTGTGTTTGCAGTTAGGGGTGGGGTGGGTGGTTATAATAATTCAAAAAGAAAAGGCCCAACTGATGATAAGACTGAAAGCTGTATAAAGGATTAACCATAAGGCTTCTTTGGTAAGGTTACACCACCTAGATGCAAGTCCGAGTAGTATCTTTCGAAATGAGTTACCCCCCAAGGGTGACTGGGGAATAGAAATATGGTCACCATTGGTCTTCCTCCGACCGGCGGTAAAACCCTCGCTAAAGTGGGGCGTCTGTTTGGCTGTGCGGGATGTACAAGTACGCAGCCACGTCCGGTCAGAATGGGGACGTTAAATCCGATGCCTCGTGTAGAGAGAATGCCACGCTCTCTGTACGTTAAGAACCCTTGCAACAACTCTTTGAGGGGTCCGTAGGTGACCTGTTGCAAGGCAAAATTGCTGTCCCTATTCAATTCACCCTCATTTTCCAGTGGCAGTCTAAATGTCCCCGACCTTCTTCCCGGATGGCCTACATTACAGAACCTACCTATTGTATTTATTGTTAATTTGTTCTCGTCCTGAATATGCATGAAATATTTGCCACTGGAGGTTAAGCAACCAACAATCAATCAATCAATCGAAATGAGTTTCAGAAATGGACCAGACATCAACAAGATGTTGCACGTGATGTCGTGCTAAGACTACCCCCACTAGTAAAATTCGAAGTATTCTCAAGCAGGAAGTAGGCACTGGACAGACCAGAAAGTGAATACACATTACAACTCATTACTGTTAAGGAAGTCATTCTGGCCAGGAGCCTTATTACAACTGACGAACTAAACATTCAACGTAAATAATATTTTTTGTACATTTTGAAATTTCAAAGTATAAGCAAACAGGAAGTAGGACAGACATTAGAAGTGACAACACATTACAACTCATCAATGTTAAGGTGTTGGCCAAATATGAAGTCATTCTGCCCAATATTTAATCAGAAAACTATGACGGAAACATTTCTTGGCCGAAAGGACAGACAAACAAACGGACAAAGTGAATGCAGTATAAGGTATATATAATTTTGACTATTATTTATAGAATAAGGCAATAATTAATTTGTTGGTATATTAGCTATAAAAGAAATTATGTGAATTGCAACAGAATATTAAATATCGTTTTCATTCAAAAGTAAGGCTCTGTAACAGAGGGACCTATCTTACAGCACCATCCGACTGCAAGTCGACGGGTTCCTGACTGCCTTATCAGCCGAGTACCTCATTGATCAACCATCTTTCGGTTCACTTCTGTATGATGTCAAAAGTCTGGGAATGTGTAGGAAATATAATGATACTGTGCCAATGCCAAACAGTGACTGTCCACAGTTTAGTCTTTATCCCATAGTTAATGCGGCATCAGAAAGTGAGATGTTTAACTTAAACCATTTTAACATTCAACCTGGGCCAACTAATGATGGTGAAATCTGATGAAATAAATATTTTCCATGGGCAAGAAATAGTTGGAGAGCCTGTTGTGAGCCAACCTGTAAATATTAGCATCACCAATAATGTTGGAACTTTCATTACAAGGTGCACTCATATCAATTAAGACATACAGAACAACTTGTACGAGATTGACTCTGAGGCATTGTACACCAAGTCTAAAGAAATGTTACCACTGTAGGAGGAACTTCTTGTAAGAAAGGAACTGGCACCAACTTCTTTGAAGAGAAAAGGCAAAAAATCCACTGACATTAAAAAGAGAGAAAAGAAGAGTAAAATTAAATTTGAAAAAAGTCGATAAAGGTCCCTCTAAATTTGCTGAAACAAATGTGATTGAAAGGACATTAAAGACACCAAGACCAGGGGAAGACTCCAAGGATGGTAGATACTAGTATACAGTCTATTTCAAACATCGACTATCATCATTTTGGACTTCAAACTATGCTTGATCATAATCTCAAAAAAATTTCACAGGAAAGACTTGAAATGATAGATAAACTTCAAGTTCCTGATTCGATCCCTACTGCTGTTAAATAGGTGGAACTGTAGGTGGATACCATAGGTCCTGATTCGATCCCTACTTATGTTTAATATGTGGAACTGTAGGAGGATACCATAGGTCCTGATTCGATCCCTACTTATGTTAAATAGGTGGAACTGTAGGAGGATACCAAAGGTCCTGATTCGATCCCTACTGATGTTAAATAGATGGACCTGTAGGAGGATACCATAGGTCCTGATTCGATCCCTACTGATGGTTTTTTAAACATAGGTGGAACTGTGGGTGGATACCATATGTCATGATTCGATCCCTACTAATGTTAAATAGATGGGACTGTAGGATACCACAGGTCATGATTTGATCCTTACTCATGTTTAATAGAAGGGACTGTAGGAGGATACCATAGGTCCTGATTCGATCCCTACTTATGTTAGATAGGTGAAACTGTAGGAGGATACTATAGGTCCTGATTCGATCCCTACTTATGTTATATAGGTGGAACTGTAGGAGGAAACCATAGGTTCTGATTCGATCCCTACTTATATTGAATAGGTTGGACTGTAGGTGGATACCATAGGTCTTGATTCAATCCCTACTTATGTTTGATAGGTGGGACTGTAGGAGGATACCTTAGGTCATGATTCCATCCCACATATGTTTTATAGGTGGGACTGTAGGAGGATACTATAATCATGATTCCATCCCACTTATGTTTAAAAGGAGGGACTGTAGGAGGATACTATAGGTCATGATTCCATCCCACTTATGTTTTATAGGTGGAACTATAGGAGGATACTATATGTACATGCTATGACGGAATAAAGCAAATTTTATTATTTCTTTTTCTTTATTATCGTTAAAAATGTATGAACATGTTTAATTTATAGCTATGTTTATTATATCAGCTTCTTACATGATGTAAATATTGTTAATTTACGTCCGTCCTTCAAGGTCGTTTTTTGCCTTTTTTTCTAATTGTGTATACGTCTGCCCTTTAAGGTCAAAGTTCAAGGTCATATTTTTGGCCTTTTTCTAAGTTGTGTATATGTCTGTCCTTCAAGGTTAAATTCAAGGTCATTGTTTTGTCTTTTTTGAATTGTGTATACGACTGTCATTCAAGGTCAAAGTTCAAGGTCATATTTTTTTTAATGTTCATACGTCGGTCTTTCAAAACAAAGTTCAAGGTCGTGTTTAAAATTTTTAAAATTGTGTATACGTCTGTCCTTCAAGGTCAAAGTTCCATGTCATATTTTGACGTTTTTAAATGTTCATACGTCGGTCCTTCAAAACAAAGTTCAAGGTCATTTTTTTACTTGTGTATACGTCTGTCCTTCAAGGTCAGTTTTCTATATTTTCCCCAAAAAAATCTTAATCCCATTTTTAGAAGTAATACCCCAAAAGAAAAACCCATTTAGAATGCAATTGTAATGTGTTTAACTTTTGGTGTACAAGTAAAGTATTTCATATAAATCTGTTAATTTGAAATTCATTAAAACAGGATTAATATATGTAAGCCACTTTATATTACTCCTGTTTAGTATATAAGACACATATATATTAATCCTGTTTTAGTCCCACCCCTATGGAAAATTTAGTGTTTTAACATGTAAGGTGGGACTAAAACAGGATTAATATATAAAAGCCACTTTATATTACTCCTGTTTAGTATATAAGACACAAAAATATATTAATCCTGTTTTTGTCCCACCCCTATGAAAACATTTCGTGTTTTAACATACATAAATAAGGGTCAACTATATAATTTTGCAAAATATAACTTAAGAGTTTATTTGAGGAAATGATTTATTGATGAATGATACTGTTTTCTGCATGGTGTAAATATATTTAGAAAATATATGTTTTAGTGTGTATTAAAATATGAAAACTTTATCGTCTCACTGATTTCAGAAGCAGAGACTCATGTCCTAGAACCCGGAAGTAGTTGTTATATGTGGTCTTGGCATATTTCGTAGTTAAATAACCTATGGTTTCCCCCGGTTTGAATTTGTACTATTCTATTGGTATGTTGTTATGTTGTTATACAATTAATTATCTAATTACTACCACAATTTGATATTAATAAGTTAGTAATTTTCATTGTTATTCATAAATGTAATGTCAGTATTACAAATCTAATCTTGAATCAATCCTAATCCTATCTTATTTTTGGGAAATATTTTTACAAATTCAAATGTGACGTCAATTTGTGTGTTTTTTTTAGAATTTCAAATGTGACGTCACTTTGTGCGTTGAGGCTTTGGCTAACTCGGCTGTGTATTTTTATGTGTTGCATTAAGTTGTTTTATGTAATGTATCCGTTTTTATTCTGTAGTTAGTCCCCACTTCGGTTTTATCATGTATATCTATTATATAGTCATTTTATAAAATTTACTGTTTGCAAAATTATAAATTATTCTAAATAATAAGGATATTCTTGTCCAAGGCAGAAAACCCTGGCCGTGTTGGGCGCAACTTTTTGGAAGTTTTGGTCCTCGGTGCTCTTCAGCTTTGTACTTGTTTTGGCTTTCAAACTTTTTTCATCTGAGCGTCACTGGTTAGTCTTGTGTGGACGATTCGCACGTCTTGCGTATTGGATTTTAAACCTGGTGCCTTTTGTTAGCTATTATTCGTGTGTTTCTTTGTCCTTTATGTTCTCCGATTTATTTGTATTGTAATCCTGTCATGTAATGTTGTCATTTTAATGTTATATTTAACATTGCCATAAAAGCGGGAGGTTTGGCATGCCGCAAAACCAGGTTCAACCCACCATTTTTTTCTTAAAATGTCCTGTACCAAGTCAGGAAAATGGCCATTGTTATATTATAGTTCGTTTCTGTGTGTGTTACATTGATTGATTGATTGTTGGTTGCTTAACGTCCAGTGGCAAATATTTCATGCATATTCAGGACGAGAACAAGTTCACAATAAATACAATAGGTAGGTTCTGTAATAGATTAAGGAATTAAGGTCGGAGAAATTTAGACTACTGTATAGTAACCGTTTCGCGAGGAATGGGTCACCGGTGCGGGAGAAGTGGTCTTCCTAACCACTCTTACCTTCGATGAGAGAACTTGATGTCATTACATAGCTGCTCATTTTACTTGTCTTGGCTCTTGACGATTCTCAATTAACATCCAACATAGTCCATGAGTTTTGTTTTCCCACTCGTTGCCCGTGTCGTCTATCGTTGACTGTAATTTTGGATGACCCCGTCTTTAGTGTTTCATAAAATATTTTTTCTGCTAGTGGAATTAAACCTTTATTTGAAATTGTATCAAAACTATTTATTTCATTTCTAAAGGAATAAATGGTAAACCGAATCCGAAAGGGAGACAACTCGTATTTGAAATAGTTTGCACAGGTAATTGAAATGAACGCAATTAAACCGTACCAGACTCCGGATGGACTTTGGTAAGAAACCCGGGCTGTGGAAAGATTTTAACCACTTCAATGCTTTTGAGAATATTGCCAGGAAAAGACAGTATAAATTAAAAGAGAAAAAAAAAAACTTTTTACCACATTCCGATATAAATAAATAAAAAAATAAAGATATGCATTCCTTTGTCTGCAGTATTGTTTATTGCGTATGGTTATGAATTTATGGAAATAACAATATGATAAAAAAAATTTAAAGAATTTCATAGAAAGCCAACATAATTCTATAACACATCATCGTACCGTGCGGTTTTTTTTTTCTTCTATTATTTTAAGTTTTATTCCAGTGCTTCAAAGCATTACTGGTAAGTGGTTGAGAAACCGAAATATAAGTAAATTGTCTTTGTGCAATTGATTCTGAATGACATATGTACTTTGGTTTGATAAATGTCAAATAGTTCTGCCTTATTATTTGGCACAATGATGATGGTTTATTGTGGAATAATGGACATAACTTTTGACCTTTTAACACCATAATACCGAAACTGTCCTAAGATTGGTTCTAAGAATTTCTAAGGACAGGAATTTAATAGGATTAAGTTAGAACCAACTGACGACATGTCGAAGCTATCTCAGATGATTATCTTAGCTAGGATGTCCTAACCACCGTCCTAAATATTTGCGTAAAATGGCTAAAATAAAATGGGAAATTAAAACGAACAAAAAAGAAAATATTGCATCAAATTTAACCAATAGTTTAAATTCTATAAAGATTAAATACTCTTTATATTTTAAACTTCTACAAAACCACATGAACCTGATATTTTTTAGAGTTGTAAAATTATGTGTCAGATACGAAATCTTGCATAGTACATAATAATGAAAAGTCCGGCTTACATTTTTGCTTGTGATATAGGAGTTAGCAAAGGGGAATATCACACCTATCTTGTTTTCTTTATTTATAATTGACTAGAAAGACTTTCTAGAAACTATGAAATCTAAAGGGTTAGAAACTATATTGAAGAGATACAGCCAATGAATTAATGGTTTATTTTACTGTGTGCTGATGATATAATTTTGATGTCAGAAACTAGTGAAGATTTAAAAATGATGCTAATTTTTTTTTTTTATTAAATTAAACAATTGAAACTGAAAATAAATGTGAAAAAACAAAGATATGATATTCTCAAAGGTCGATCGTTAAAGAATTTGAAAATTGATAATGATAATTATAAAACTGAAAGTAAATGAAAATAAATATGTTGGACTTATATTTTCGAAAAAGTGCTCATTTGTTAAAGGCCGTACGAAGACCTATAGTTGTTAATTTCTGTGTCATTTGGTCTCTTTGGAAGAGTTGTCTCATTGGCAATCATATCACATCTTTTTTTTTATCATTATTAAAGGTTAGACAATAATTCTCAAAAGCAATGTGAAGAATGTTTGTCACTGAATGTTCAGAAATGAAAAAAAAAAACATTCAGTCTACTGAATTTAAAATTGGTTTTGTGTCTTCTTCGACCGTGCGAGGGCTGTATAGCCAGTCAAAGTCGTTAAAAACTCCCATCATCAAAATTGATTTTCAACATTAAGTTGATCAACTGTGTAATACATGTAGTTTATGTGATGTATTCCCTCTCCAGCATTTTTTTTTTTAAAAGTTTTAATAGTAATTTGCCAACCCTGAATAAAACTACACTTGCATCGTCATACATAAAATGTTTATTGCAAGGGATGCCCATTATGACAGCTAAATTCTTTATTCAGTGGAACAGCAGTATATAATATGTCTGACTCTGAATCAGGTTCTATGGCTGCACATTCTTGATATTCTTCTCGTACACTTTCAGAAGTGCATGGGTAATTTGTTCTGTGAATGATAATTCAGGTTTTTTGTTTCTTTTTAAAAATCGATCATTCTGTCTGGGTACTAGTATATAATTTTCTTTCCCAACAAAATACGATTGGAACTGATCCTTTTTGTCACTGTTTTCTACTAGTTCAGTTACATTTTACCACATATTTTGCATAACCTACTGAATAATATCCTTAAATATATTTACTTTACATCTACTTTTGAAATTTGTTAATCCTGTGCCTTCTTCCATGTTGTAAATCTGATCTCATTCTAATTTATTCCTGATCTGTGTTCTGGCTTTCTTAATCGTCATTGTCCTATAAAATGCATTCATATACAAATATGTCTTAAGAATACTGTAAAGCAATCCATTTTATTAAGGCTTTATTGCTGACCACTCCTCCCGTAAACCTAATATTACAGGTAAAACGAAAATTGAACATTACTTAAAAAAAACTGATTTTTTGTTTTTATTTGCCATAGCTGACCACAGCAAAAATGAAACCGACCGCTTTTACTTTTAATATATAATACCCAAGTATAAAGTTACGGATATTGCAGATTACAATACATTTTAAGAAATATACCTCAGTAAAAGCTTTAGGAAGTGAATCCTGTTGTGTACTGTACGTATAAACAGTACCACATGCAGCCGTTGTAGTAATGGAAACAAACCTAATCTCCAAACAGCCGTTGCATCATCACTACATCTTTCAGACAAAAGCTTTGACCATTCCTCTGTATTGTCATCACACATGTACTTTAAAAGATGAAGCAGTCCGGCATTCTTATACCCAGAAAAGATGTTACAAATTCTTGATTTCTGCAAATGTAAGATATGAAAACTCAGGAAGGTTTAATGGGAACTTTGAGCATTTCTTCATCAACGATATCAAATTTTCCCCGATTTTATGATCTGAGGCAAACAATATTCTATTTGGAAATCTTTGTATGTATGTTGTTGATCTGACTTTATCAAGCTGTCATCTAAAATCTCTCGAAGTTTTGATTCGTCGTCGTCTCTTCAAGTGTACGGTGGTTGATGCTAACAAAGATGTGACAGTGCATCATTGGGGCTTCCAAAGGAGTCCCCTCCTGTTACTGAGGCTCTCGCAGGGTCAAAAACGACCTGCGACCTCCGGGCTTTTTGGAGGCGACTTCCGACCTGAGTGCCTTCTAAAAATGACCTGCGACCTGTAAAATTTGGAAAAAACGACCTCCGACTTAACCCACGCTAAAAACGACCTTGCCAGAGAAAACTACAAAAGATTCGATAATCCGGAAACTTGACAAGTCAAAGTATACTTCAATGAACGAAGAACATTGTGACTATTTTCATCTTAATGAAGATGACTACATCATTTTTCTTGATCAGTGTCAATTGGTTCGCCCTGAAAAAGAATCCGACGAGGACGAAAATGAGACTGACAATGTTGACCGAGTTGATCCTCAGAGAACTGTGTCGGAAAACTACATTTTCCCCACCAGTAGAAATAGATCGGGAAGAACAATCGGCTGGCGTCATGACCTATTATGATGGTAGATCTGATAAAATAAAATGCCCAAATCCCATGTCTGTTATTAAACATAAACTGCTGACTGTTGGTCCCACAAACCATGGTCAGCTATACTGTTTTTCCGGCCATCTGTCACACTTTTGTCTACTTTATTATACTCCACTACACGCAGTAGAGAAGTATTACATGGTTGGGTATCCATCCGTACTTCCATCTGTCTGGCCGTCCCATGGTGGTATTCAGATGAAAACTTGAGAACGAATCAAAGATTTATTTCATTTGTTCCCAATTGTTTAGCACTATAAAGTACAAGTTAAGTTCGATTTTCATCTTAAATCAACATGCAGTTTTCAAATAATCAATTTTGAACTATTTGTGATCATTTGTGACCCTTTTTGTATCTATAGTCGGTTAGAATTCTTTGTTTCTAGAGCCTGATAAACTATCAAATTGTCAAGTTATGATCATTTTTGGACCATTTTTGTTTCTTAAAAAAGATTTTAGTTGGTCTGGGTTATTGCTTCAAATACATTATGGACACTATGGGCGATGGTTATCACTAGCGGAAAGGGCACTAGATACTAGCGTCTCTGTGTGCTCCAAAGAGACAAATGTATCCAAGTAAGGTTGATGATCAGTTTCATGTTTTCTGTCCCGACAACATTGTTGCGGTAAATATAGTTTTTCGGTCTGTTCGTCCATCCGTTCGTTCGTCAGTTAGACTTTGGTTTACCTTTGTGTTTAAGATGATTTCCTAAGACGTTTCAAGTCGAATCTTCATGAAATTTTGTACCGTACTCTGTTTATCATGATATGGCCTAACAACTGTGTAAAAATGGGAGAGTTCCATCGAAAATGGAAATAAGCGCCGAGCGGGACATCCTTGTCTTTAAGACATTTCCTTGTTGCCATCAGTCTATAGATCATGTTCAAAGTATCTCAGTAGGTAAATCCAGCTCTACATCCCCGGTGATTTTATAAGAGTTCTGGTAACCTGCTCAATATGAATATTGTTTTGGATTAGTGAAATACTGAATTTTTGGTTGAAACTACTGTTCTGAAAGATCAAAAAGTTCTAGTCCTGTTTTGGTCTCAATATGGAAAAGAACGGATATGGGTTAATGGCACGAAGACATCACAAATTGATCATTAAATGTCACACACAAATAAATCTAGAGCTGAAGACACGAACTTCAAAAGAGCAGGAACTACCAACTTACAGACAGCCATCTCTGGATGGCCTCAAACAAAATAAGAACATCCGAACCCAAGGGCACCGCAAAATGTCCAAATATCTAATTTAAAACTAAAAGGTTTAATCAGGAACATATATGTTTAATAACACAAGAATCGACACAACAATGACTTAAATTCATCCTTTAAATATAAAAACGACTTCCGACCTCTATGTTGGAAAAAACGACCTGCGACCTGTACATTTCCCTTATAAACGACCTCGCGACCTTGCGACGAATTTAAAAGCGACCTTGCGACCTGAGGGGGGTACCCTGTGGGAGCCCCATGTAGACATGTTGTAACTTCTGGTTAGTGTGAGACTGACGACAAATGCTAAATTTATTTAAGACATGTTCAATACAACTTTACTCTTGTTTGTATGTCTATTCTCATGCCCGCTTGCTATTTTTTACATTCAGAAAAAAGTTTCAGGATGAAAATTTATAAAAACAAAATCCAGGACAGAATAGATAGAAAAATAAAAAGGAAGATCAGTGATTACAACTTTAAAAAATGGAGGACAATATATTTCATCCTAACCCCCCTCTAATATATTTTTTAAGATCTTATCTTGCATACAATGTTATTTCAGTTTATAAAATTCTAATTTAATACTTCATGTTTTAAATCTCAGGAATGCTTAGGTCAATTAACGGAATGATTGATTGTTAGGAATAGTAATTCAATCTCTAAGATCATTGCATCCCTGGATTGATTGTAAGGAATAGTAATTCAATCTCTAAGAACATTGCATCCCTGGATTGATTGTTAGGAATAGTAATTCAATCTCTTAGAACATTGCATTCCTGGATTGATTGGAAGGAATAGTAATTCAATCTCTAAGAACATTGCACTTGGGATGTTCTGAACTTTCTTGATGAAAAGGAGACAGGCTGGCCAAAACTAAAATTATCAGAAAATTTATTTATGTTCCCAACTCAAGCAGTGGTGAATCTTAATCATGAAAATGGATCATGGGAATTAAGGTATAATAAGTACAAGGAGTAAGCCACTCATGTTTACTGAGACATCAAAAAGCTTGAACATGAAGTATCCGAGGAATAAACTGGGTCTCCAATAACACCGCAATGGACCCGTTTTCAATAAAAACATCGTGTCCTTATATCCCTCAATTTTTTTTGGCAATCAAATTTTAAATATCATATCATTACTAATATATTAACATGAAATACACATATACTTCGTCTGAAGAGTAGGTATGCTACGTGAAATATTGGGGACGATCAAATGTTATGGCTGTAGAATAATAGTGAGAACCGTATGGAGTTATGCTACCATAAATATTATATAAAATATGAATTCAATCAAATAAATCTTTCTTATACATACAAGAACCTTAGTACATAAATGAACATTAAAACTATTGAGATAATGAAAGGTATCCTTCCGTGTATTCAACTTGTTTGTGTATATTTACGACTTAGAGAATCAGTTGCCAGTCATTTCAGTGCAATGCAAAATCTTTGTTCTACTTTAGATTATAAAAAAAATTATTGATATAGGTGGGGACTTCAACTGTGATATTAAGAATCCATCACTAAGTACGAAAAGGTAATTAGAATATATCAAGTTTCAGGGACTTTTTCAAGTTATTGGTCACGTGACTACATATGGACTAACAACTCTGGACTCAATATTCACAAACTGTTGTGAAGAAACTCATTGGAAGCATATTATAGTTATCACAAGCCAGTTTTGATAGCTTTAAAAAGCCCTTATACCAGTTTCTAAGCAAAAGATTACAGATTTGGCATCTTCATTTCACTAAGTAAATATATAAAATATTTTATAAAGACATGTATACCAAAACTAGATATATAAAAACTAATTCCAAAAAGTAGAAAACACCAAAACATGAAGATGGACGTAACTGTGTAACAATCATCTCGGAAGTGGCTATATCTCAACACTAGAAAAACTCTCTTAGTTACAGTAATTCAATATTTCTTTAAAATATTAACACTTATCTTTTTGAAAAGGCAAATATCAATGTGAGTGACAATAATAAGCGTTTGTGGATTAACATTGATGCTATCAGAATTCGACATTCTTTGTAAAAAGCAAGTGAGAAGGAAAAGAAACGGAGAAAACACTTGAAAGTTATGGAAGCACAACACCAAGATACACTCCAATATGACATTTATGCTAAATACACGTATTACAAATCTAGTACTTCAGACAAATCTTAGTGGAAAAGGGGAAGGAGGAGTACATCGTTTTGGACGAAAATATGCCTGGTATTTATGTCATAACAGTCAGGAAAAGTAAAATGTCATCACAAACCCAAACTAAGGCAAAAAAGCAAGGTAACGAGGGAGTATATGGCCACTATCAGGCTTGTCTCTATTGTGGTGCAATGCGCATACATATAAATGTTCACACGTGAAACCAGAACTCACATAGGTGAAACAAAGTAAAATAACAAAAATACCGAACTCCAAGGAAAATTCAAAATGGAAAGTCCTTAATCAAATGGCAAAATCAAAAGCTAAAACACATCAAACGAATGGACAGCACCTATCATATTCCTGACTTAGTACAGGCATTTTCTTATGTAGAAAATGGTGGATTTAACCTGGTTTTATAGCTAGTTAAACCTCTCACTTGTATGACAGTCGCATGTAACAAATTCATTCTGCCAAAAAGCCAGACTTCTCAAATTAGGTGACCATAAACATGACAAGCAAGTTGTTAGGGCCGGCTTTGGAGAACTACCGCTGAGCATAAAAAAGTTTAGCAACACCTTTTTTTCATTTTTGTTTGTTTTTGTTTCTGCCAACAAAGCAATATTTAAATGTAATTGCTATAATCTGTTGGTGTACCTGTAATTTTTAACAGTCGTATTTTTTTCGGGTAATTGATTTCGCGCCATTTAAGCTTAGCGCATGTAATCTATGTACTACATTCCTTACCTGTACTTTTAAAACGAAATTTGAAATTTATTTTTCATTGACGATCAGACACACCCTTGGTGGTCGTAAGTATATTTTGAACACTCAAGTCTGGGTAGAGGCACGACAAATGTAGAAAGGAATTTTTGTATAAATGAACTGGACTTAAGATCTGTCGTAAGTGTAGTTTTAGACTATCGACTTTTTGTGAAATTAGCCACGGACATAAATAGCCTTGTTGGAATTCTTGTGCTTTTTCTTAAAAATTACATTGACATTACTAGAGACTTTGAGCAAATGTTGTACCAGTTCAGAGTATCAAATCATCATAGAGACTGCCTTAGATTTGTATGTCCTAAGATAATGACTTAAAAGACGCGCGTTATTTCGTATATAATGATTATAATGTTGATGATTGTCTTACTTCATTCAAGAACAAATAACAAGCAATCAAACTAGTAAAGAAAACTCAAAACTATTTCAAGACAAATAGACATATACGATTTCACAATATGAAAGCTTTTCCCAGTGTTGATCTAGGCAAAGACTTGACAAACTTGAGACTCGTGTTCAGATATCTTTCCTACGCACCAAAGTCTAGGTAGACCATCTTTCCGATGCTTGTGTTTTTCATGTGAAGAACGATAATAAACCAACAACCCATAGGGTACTCCTATCTTCTATCAACAGTTGGTTTGTATCGCCTATTGTCATAAGCGGCAAAATTCTCCTTCCCCAAAATTGTTGGACATACATGAATTTTAAAGTCACCTCACTGAAAGACGAGTTAACAACCATTTATTATATTTGTGTAATGTTCCATCAATCTGGTTTCGGTAACTAATGTTTATCTCATTTATTCTTACAGATTAGAAACAAACATTCAAGAAAAGAAGTACATAGTAAAAGAAGGACGAAATACACCAGAGGGACAGTCAAACTCACAGATCGAAAACAAACTGACAACGCCATGGCCAAAAATAAAAAGACAAACAGACAAATAATAGTACAGATGGCACAACATAGAAAACCAAAGACCAAGCAACACGAACCCCACCAAAAACTGTAGTAAGTGAAGACCAGCTAATGGACTTATTTAACATTTGTCCTAAATGCTGCGCTTCTGCTAATTCATCCATTACACTAATAGCTGGGACTTTAATTAAAGTAAATGTTACATGTACAGTTAGCCATTTGTGGGGTCCGTTTTAGCTGGTAACTTGACAGTTTCGAGTGCAATTTTATATTCCGGTTCATTACCAACCAAAGTGCTACGTTTTATGCACTTTATGAACATTCCAACCAATTCTCACCAGACATTCTGCAATCATCAGATACATATTTTATATCCAGCTGTTTAAAGGTTAAAGCACCAACAGTCACAACACATAGCCAGATACAGAGACGCTACAGAGTCCTTGGTACTTAGTGGTGATGGTAGGGATGATACCCTAGGTAGTTAAGCCAAGTATGGGTCATACTCAATAATAGACTTGAAACAAGGTATTTTAAGACATCCAACTAGTTCAGGTATGTAATTTTATAACCAATTTAATTGATGTATAACTAATATTTAAGATACTACCCATCGATACCTATGAAATGATACTTAATTGGTTTTCAAAACAAATATTTCAAATTTTATCAAAGAAAGCTATCCGTACCTAGGATTGTTTAATGAGAGATGAACATATTACATATGCTTGTATATGTTGTGTACAAGTTGTATTGTTCACAGATTTTTTGTGCAAGTTATCAGTGTTTTTTAACCGCTTAACACAAATGGATGATGCAAGCACACAGTCTACTGTCATATTTTCATCACTACATGATACAGTTTAATATTGAGCGTTGATACAAAAAACATTATAAGAACACAATAAGACTTTTTACGGATATGATTTTGGTATAAGGAGAAAAATAAAAAAAGAATCTTAACCATTCAGGTGACCTTATTTCCAGTTTCAGGACAAGGAAATTGACACTAAATGTTAAATTGAAGAATATGAATTTAAATTTAAAACAATAAACTGATATATTTTTGCGGGATGTACAAATTTGCAGCCACGTCCGGTCAGAATGGGGACGTTAAATCCGATGCCTCGTGTAAAGAGAGTGCCACGCTCTTTGCACGTTAAGAACCCTTGCAACAACTCTTTGAGGGGTCCGTAGGTGACCTGTTACAAGGCTAAATTTCTGTCCCTATCCAATATACCCTCATTTCCCGTGGCAGTCTAAATTTCTCCGACCTTAATCCCTTAATCTATTACAGATCCTTCCTATTGTATTTATTGTGAACTTGTTCTCGTCCTGAATATGCATGAAATATTTGTCACTGGACGTTAAGCAACCAACAATCAATCAATCAATCTAAACCTTTCCTTTTGGCAAAAGTTTCCAGATCCTACTTCGCCATTCCTTTATTGTTTTCACATTTATCACTCTGTCAGTTGTCATTGGATTCAGCTGACGTCTCCGCAATAATATCTGTAAAAAAATTGTATTTGAGCTTAATTGCTTGATTTATGGATTCAGTCATTGATTCTTCTTTTTTTTTTGCTGTTTAAAAGTTTAATTTATTTACTTAATATAGGATTACACTAGAATTTCAAATATCCACTTTATCAAAAGATGTTTATTGAAAACAAAATCAAAGGCAATAACTTGAAAATTATGTATCAATTGTAAATTAGGTATCCATTGTAAAGATCTATCAAGTGAATGTGGACTTATTTGTAGATTTTTGTTTTATTAGGTATTTTTGCAATTTATAACTATATTCTATCAATACATTTTTTTTTTATAAATGTAAAAAATAAATTGAGAATGTGCCCACTTGCATATTAGGTTATAAAGGGGCATTACTTAAGAACAGTAAAAGTGATGCCACCCAAATTCGAACTTGATTCCCCCCGGTGGATCGCTATCCTTGCCGTGGTCGGGGGGCTTGCGTGTCTCAGTGACCCCAAGAGCTATGCCAGTTGGAGCTTCGTCTCCTGGTAGGGTTACCCATGCTGGACAGGTCGAAGGGTAGAGACCAGACTAAAGTGATCCGAACATCGTATGAGTTGCCCGATGTTTTAAATAAAATAGGCTCTCCAACCCGTTGGCCGTGGGTTGCTACCCGTGTCGGTGGTTGACGAGATCCTTGCGGATGAGGGCTGTAGCCAGACTTCTTACGGTCAGAAAAATACCCGGACGGACGAGACTATAGTTCAATAAGCTGCTTTGGCTCCAATATCATCTAAACGGGAGGTCGGATGGACCCGGTTCGATCAATCGGCTGGTCATGTCGAGCCCTTCAGTTAATCCTCAACAATAAGCTTTCTTGTAACAATTTTCATTATATACACATGTGTTTTAAATTAAGCTATTTATATTTCGGATAACTGAAGAAGGCGATGGCTCATGGGTCAATCAAGTGGTACGCTTTCTATTTCGCTTGATGGATACGCTCTGCTTGAGTATACTATTCTTGGAACATCTGGTGCTTTCCGCAGTGGATCTTGGGTGCTAATTTTGGGGACCAGCTACGTTATACATGTTATACTTGGAGCTCGTTTTCAGCATTAGCACTTGACCCCGGCTCGCCACGGAAACACAGCATCGCCCTTGTAGGCACTCCGAGGTGGGTGGATGACAAGAATGGTGAATCTTTCTCATTTCCTATGGCACAACAAAACCAACCCTCTAAATCAGCTTTAATACATAAAAAAAGAAAATGTGATGATTCAGTGCCCTGTCAGGAAGATGACAGTTGGCCCAGATTTATTGTAATAAAAGGAACAGATGAAAAACCAATTTCCAAAATATCTCCCTTTGTGATTCACAAACAAATTCAAAGCGTTGCTGGTACTGTAAAAAAAGTTTCAAAAATGAGATCAGGCAATTTGTTGGTTGAATGTTCCAACAAAAGTCAGTCAACAAATTTGCTTACACTGACAACAATTACAAACTTTCCTGTTTCTGCCTCTCCTCACAACAGTTTGAACAGCTGTAAGGGGATCATTCGAGACAGAAGTCAATACCTTGGTGACCTTACCGTGGAAGAAATCTGTGAGGAACTTTCAAGCCAAGGTGTAACTGATGTTGTTAGATTTCAAATAAAAAAGAATGGAAATATAATCAAATTAAATACATATCTTTTGACATTTAGAACTCCAACTCCTCCTCCATCTATTACTTTAGGTTGCTTCGGAATCAGAGTTGACAGGTTTATCCCTAACCCAATTCGATGCTTCACTTGTCAAAAGTTTGGTCATGGAAGCAAACAATGTCGTGGTACGCAGAGATGCTTCAAGTGTTCTGACGAAGGACACGAGGGAACAACCTGTAGCTCTGAATCTTCTAAATGCGTAAACTGTGGTGAATCCCATTTTTCATCATCTAGGGACTGCCCTGTTTACCTTAAAGAAAAAAATATTATCAAAATTAAAACAGAAAGAAACATCAGTTACCCAGAAGCTAAACAGATAGCTTCTGTTTCGAATGATCTCCTTGTTTCGAACAGGCCATCGTACGCCAGCAAAGTTGTCCGCTCATTCAGTCACGAGCATACACAAACTCGCATGACCTGGCCAATTGATGCTGAGACATTTACAATGCTGCCTGTTGAAACAGAACCTAACGATAAAATATTAGTTCCAAGAAAACCAACACCTTCTAAAACCAGTACTCAGTCAACTCAATCTTCCTTACAGAGCTCAATGTCATCATCTAAAAATAATGAAAAAAAGAAATCAAATAAAAAAGATACAGTTAAATCAGACAGTTGGGGCGGTGAATCTGTCTGGGATCTTCCCAGTGACATAGATGATTCTTCCATCTCCAATAGTCCTCCTTCATCTGCATCTAATAAAACTAGTTTATCTTCTGCATCTAGTACAAAGTCTTCTAAAGCCCCGTCTCCTCTTCGTTCTCCAGAACAGAAGGATGTCCCAAAGAAGCCAGCAAATACATCCTCTCAGAAGTCTTCTGATTCGAGGTCGCGGGGTAGGGGTCGAGGCGGAGTAAAACCAGCTGCGCATGGTCCTGGAGATCGACGACTCTCCTCACACAACAGATTTTCAACACTTAACGACGAATCAGAAATGGAAATCGAAAGTGTTCCGCCACCCGAAAGTTTACAATCTCAGGGTGAGCGAAATAAGAATGCTGGCAAACTCGATAGCATTCGCCCGTCTATTAACAAATCATGACTAATATCATCCAATGGAATTGCCGAGGTCTTAAAATAAATCTTCTCGAGTTAACGCTTCTAGTTCAGTCATTTTTACCTACTGCATTTTGTCTTCAAGAAACTCATTTAAAAGAAAGTGACAATGTATCTTTAAAAGGATACAACATGTATAGCACATTTTCTAAGGTAGATGAACGTGCTGCAGGCGGATCATCCATTTGTGTGAAGGACAACGTCATTCATAGCACAGTCCAACTCACCACGGATCTGCAGGCAGTTGCAATTCGTTTATCATTAGATAAAACAATTACATTATGTTCTATATATATTCCACCCAATTCAATTATAGATAAAGCTAAACTCAAAAACCTCACTGATCAATTACCCTCACCATTTATACTTATGGGCGACTTCAATGCACACAACCCCTTGTGGGGAAGCAAGTCTCATAATATCAAAGGTAAGATCATTGAGGACTTTGTCTCTCAAGAAGGATTATGCATTTTTAATAATGGATCTAATACTTATCTTCATCCTGGAAACGGGTCTTATTCTGCTATTGATATCACTATTTGCGATCCCTCTCTTCTTCTGGATTATTCATGGCGTGTTCATGATGATCTATGTGGAAGTGATCACTTTCCAATAGTACTTGAACATCTTTTTACTTCTGCCCAACAGAGAGTACCACGTTTGAAACTTGACAAGGCGGATTGGTCCTTGTTTGAGAATCTCTGTCAAGCGGAACTTCAGTCAAAGATGTTTGAGACTGTACAAGATCCAATTTTAACTTTTAATACAGTTTTAACGTCAATTGCTGACAGAACTATTCCTAAGACCTCGGCAAATCCGAAACATCCCAGCAAACCATGGTTTGATGATGCTTGTGATCAAGCAATAGGTGACCGTAAAAAATCTGAAAGACGGTTCAACCAACAACCAACGACAGAAAACTTGAGTAATTTCCGTGTTTTTCGCGCTAAGGCACGGCGGACTTGCAGGCAAGCACGACGAACGTCTTGGAAGAAATTTGTCTCGGAGATAACATCTCGCACTCCGATGACAAAAGTATGGAACATGATACAAAAGATAAAAGGTAAAAATTCTAAAGCCACAGTTAAACATTTAAAAAATGGCAATGATTTATTAACATCTGAAAAGGATATTGCCAACAAGCTTGGTGAAACTTTTGCGAAATCTTCTTCTTCTAACAACTACAGGGAAGATTTTAAAAAAGTTAAAAAACAAAAAGAAAAAATTAAATTAAACTTTAAATCAAAAAATGGTGAAAATTATAATAAACTCTTTTCTCTTGAAGAACTTAAAACATCTCTATCAAAAGCCCATGATACAGCTTGTGGGCCTGATAATATTCACTACCAACTGTTAAAACACTTGCCAGATTCCTCGCTGGAAGCTCTTTTGCAGCTTATGAATAACATCTGGGAATCTGGTGATTTACCATCAATCTGGAAGCTTGCAACCGTCGTGCCTATTCCAAAACCAAGTAAAGATCACACGGATCCTATTAATTATCGGCCAATTGCTCTTACCAGTTGTGTCTGTAAAACACTAGAACGGATGGTTAATGATCGCCTTGTTTGGTTCCTGGAATCCAATGGGCTTTTAGCCAATATCCAGTGTGGATTCCGCCAAGGTCGCAGTACTCTTGACCATCTTGTTCGATTCGAATCATTTGTCCGTAATGGTTTTGCGAAAAATGAACATGTAGTGTCGGTCTTTTTCGATCTAGAAAAAGCCTATGATACTACATGGAAGTATGGTATTTTAAAAGATCTGTTTGATATGGGGTTGAAAGGCAATATGCCAAATTTTATTTCGAATTTTTTATCTAACAGACAATTTAATGTTAGAGTAAATTCAACCATGTCTGATCTGTATGATCAAGAGATGGGTGTCCCTCAGGGCAGTATTTTATCTGTTACATTATTTAGTCTTAAAATCAACAGCCTTGTTGAAGTTTTAAAAAGTAATATTGAAGGTTCATTGTATGTTGATGACTTTTTAATATGTTATAGAGGCAAAAATATGAATAACATAGAAAGACAATTACAGTTATGTCTTGGAAGAATTGAAAAATGGGCCTCGGAAAATGGGTTTAAATTTTCCATTTCAAAAACGGTCGGGATGCATTTTTGTAACAAAAGGAAATTGCATCTTGATCCAGAACTCACTTTGTACGGCAACCCAATTAAAATGGTTGATGAAACCAAATTTCTTGGGTTAATTTTCGATAAAAAGTTAACCTTTCTACCCCATATCAAAATGTTAAAATCGAAATGTTTAAAAGCATTAGATATTTTAAAAGTTGTCGGCAGCACCGACTGGGGTGCTGATCGCAACATTTTACTTAATTTATATAGATCTCTAGTTAGATCTAAACTAGATTATGGCTCTATAGTGTATGGCTCTGCAAGGAAGTCCTACATACAGATTCTCGATGCTGTGCATCATCAGGGTTTGCGTCTCTGTCTTGGCGCATTTAAAACCTCACCAGTTGAGAGTCTGTATGTAGAGGCTGATGAGCACTCACTCTCTAACAGACGTTTGAAGCTTGGACTTCAATATGCTGTCAAACTAAAAGCCTACTCAGATAATCCTGCCTACAGCTGTGTTTTTAATCCAATTTATGAAGATATTTTTGCAAAACATGAAAATAAAATTCCTCCGTTAGGTATACGTTTAAAACCACATTTTGCTTCTTTTGATTTAAAATCTGTTGCTCAAGTTGAAACTTGCAAATGTCCTCCATGGGAACTTCCCAAACCAAAAATGATATTTGATCTCCGTGAACACAATAAAAATAAAACAAATCCTCTTTTAATTCAGCAACACTATGCTGAAATCAAAGCCAATTATTCAGATTTTTCAACTGTCTATACTGATGGATCAAAAGATGGTGACAGAGTTGCATCTGCTGCTGTCTTCAGGGACAGAGCTACAACTCTCCGTTTGCCATCTGATGCATCGATCTTTACTGCTGAAGCAGAAGCAATAATTTTGGCTTTGAAATTTATTGCTTCTTCAGATAAATCCAAATTTATTATATGTTCTGATTCACTTTCATGCTTACAAGCTATACAAAATACTAAAATTAAAAACCCAACAATTCTCAAAATTTTATATGTAATGAGGAATTTAAAAATTCTTCTTAAAGAAATATTATTTCTATGGGTGCCGAGTCATGTTGGAATCCTTGGAAACACAGCTGTAGACCTTGAGGCAAAGAATGCCCTGGGTCACCCTTTATCTAACTGTGATATACCATATACCGATTTTAAATCTAATATTAGAGAATATATTTTTAATATATTGAAAAATGAATGGAGTAAAAAAGATGGTAATAAATTACATGAAATTAAACCTAATTTATGTAAACCTTTCAATAATTTTATGTGCAGAAAAGATCAGTGTGTTATTTCTAGATGTCGTATTGGTCATACTAGAATAACACACGAATATCTTTTAAAAAATGAAGTAGAACCACAATGTATACCTTGCAACTGCAAGTATACTATTAAACATGTTTTAATCAATTGTATTGACTTTGCTGATATTCGTAAGAAGCATTTCAATGTCAATAATATGTATGATTTATTTAATAATGTTTCATTTACAAATATTGTTTCATTTTTAAAAGAAGTTGGAATATATTCTAAAATATAAAAATGTTATTATATTTAAAACGATTTAAAATTTTTATCACGTTATCTTAATGTTCATTTTTATTTGTAAATAATCAATTTGCTTTAATCTAGAATTTTAGTTTATTGAAGGACCTTTTGTCTGATTTTAAGAATATGCTTTAAATTGTAAAAAATATTCGAATTAGCTCTCGCCGCGATATAGCCTTGTTGTGCTAATGCGGCGTAAAGCAACCAACAATCAATCAATCAATCAATCGAACTTGATTTGTGTTTTGTTACATTCAAATATAACATGGATTTTTTTTAATTGTGAAAAAATGAGTACCAGGTCAAGGTTTGTCATTTTCTTGATGAAATGACCCATGTCATTATAAATTCGGGAAACTACCAGGCACTCTTCACTTTTTAGGCCATGATATATTTTGGCATCTACCACATCTCTTCCAGACAAGTTATAGGCACTTCTGAAACACTAATTATAAATTCCATAATTTGTCTTTTAATTTTAATTATTGATAAAAGATTTACATTTATTTTCTGAATGAAAAGCAAATATCATCCACTGTGTTTTTTAATTGTTTTACAATGTTGAGCAGTTAAACTACAAGAGTTGCATTGGTAACAGAAGAAGTGTGTGTAGTCATATAACTAAAATAAGTTTATATAAGAATAATTAAGAATGCTAGTAAATGTATTTAATTGTTACGGTAAATGATTGCCACCTAGGTAAACATTCTATCCGTAAAATCTGCAACATCTAAGTTTGGAGATGCGTTGACTATCAAAAGCGCCAATGGGTGTGGTGTTGTGAAATCTTTGATATCAGTTTTCGTGTGAAAGATTAAATCATTGAAGTATATTAAGCACAAGTTTTTAAGATACAAACCAGTAAATATGTTTTTTTTTTTACATTTAAGGGGAGATAACTCCATGCTTTGCTATCAACATGTTGCTGAACACACTTTTGTTACGTTTCAATATTGCTTAACAATATGAATTACCTGCTTAGCAAACTTCTCATCAACACCATGAAACCTAATGTGTTCTGGTGCATATATCCCTACGTGTGAATATAACAAGCAAAAACAAAATATATAAACAAAATAAATAACTGAATCAATTATTAAATTACACAAGCAATATCTGTTAAATACAAAATGTGGTTTTCTTACTGATGGTTACTATAAATGCCTTTAAGTTACACTATTACAAAGGTAAACATCTATCAATTTTTATTATATCTATTGTTCAGAGGCGGTTCAGGATTTCTGAAATGATAGAGCACACTTTTATGTTTTGTTCTGTAAGTAATGATAATTGTTCTAGTAGACTGTGATGTCTTCTGAAATAAATAATAGCAAATAGTCCCTCACATGAAATCATGCAATATCGTTGATTTTTAATGGTTTAATATAGGAAATTTCTCCTCATCTGGCTGATTTTGTCAAGTGACACCTTGTAATTGCGGGTACCTGTAAAGTACGAAACGAAATGTCTCAAAACGAAACGAAATACAGAAAACGAAACGAAATGAAACAAAATAAATATTTTATTTATTATTTTAACTGAAATCTCTGCCAAATGTCTTATACTATTTGTGTTGTAGAGTTTGCATGCATCTGAATTCCATTGTTTTAATTGGAACAAAATCAAATTAAACCGGCAGAGGGGTGAACGTTCGTTTTCAGGGGAGGGGGCGTACATACCGATGCTTACTGCCTTAGTGTTAAGTTTTCACACGTCGTTTTGAATGATAAAAGTTTTGACGTTAAAATATTACCGTGGAAAGAAAAAGGGTCGTACACTTGAGATAAATAATAATAAACATAAATTATACATGGAGGATTTATATATATAATATATATATGTATTGTCTGATAGTTCAAAATGTTCATGACAAGAAGTTTGAAACGCTCTAAATCTGTTTTGAAGGTCTTCTTAAGTACTGATTCAACCTAGGTACAATAGCGTCTTCCCATACTCTGGGGTCGGATAAGGAAGGATAAACATGTAGTATATACCGTTGCATAATTGTTTTCCGGTCATGAGGTAATTCTGATTTATTGCATTTTCCCCCAACACGATATGAAAATTGAAGTCGAAATTGCTCAGTGGTAAACAATTATGGAAATATGCGATCTACCAGTTTTGTAGCGTAGTGTCCAGGACAGTTGCTATGTGGTTATCAGGCACATCATACAATGGGTACGTTTCTGCATTTGTTGACACTGGCTGGCATTGGTAGATGGAAGACTGTTGACGAGAAGTTGAATTATCCTGAAGGAGTTGTATTGTGGTTGATAGCATGGTCATTATAACTTGCTGGTGTTGTTACTTTGAAGCGGATCCATCATCCAAGATGACCGACAGCGGGTGACTTAGTTTAAGATAGAACCCTAAGGGAAATACATACAAATGTCTTCTTTTAGAGAACCACTGAATGGAATGAAACCAAACATTGCATAAATGTTCCTAATGAGGTGCTGATGAAGTGTTGCTACTTTGTTGCCGATTTACTGTTCCAGATGGCCACCAGGATTTTTTTTATGAAATTAAGGTGCCAATATTAAACCAAATTTGGCCTCAATCATTAATTGGGTATCTGTTATTATTTTTATCTATTTTTACATGATTTCCAAAACCAAATTAAGTAGAGTCAGGTGAGCGACACAGGCTCTTGAGAGCCTCTAGTTTTATATTTGTCTGGTTTTGCTCTAAAGCTGATAGTCTTTGGAAGATGCAATCAATCTTTCTGTCAGGAATATGTCTGCGGTGTAGTGGAATACTTCTCTCTGATGTGTCGAAAGGAATTGGTGATGAAGGTTCAGGGTATTTTAATGTTGGCTTAAATAACGATGGACTTCTTGCTAACTGGATTGTAGGTTTCTGTACTAGCTGACTACACTTGCGATTACGGTTTATTCATTGGTTGAATTACGGCAATGGTGTTTGGTAGCAGAAATTCTTGAACTACATGTTCTAGTCTGTGAGCAGCATCTTTTTTTGGTTGGCGCTACAGTTGTCGACCGGCGCGAGTATTGTGTGGTTTTGATGGTGCATATCTTTGTTTAGCTCTCTTAACCATTCGATGAAAATCTCAGCTGTCATCTATGAGTTCTTGTTTTTATAGATAACGGATAGTCTTTCTTAACCCCTGAATCATTGTGAGTCTTTAGTTTTGCCAATTACAGGTAGTTTACACTTCTTGGAACAAGTCATTTTGCATGCTGCCGTTGTAGTTATTCTATCTTTTAGCTTTTTGCTGCCTCCATAATCATCGTTTTCGAGTCCGTGTGCCCTCCGGAAGTGCCCAATAGTATAGCCCCGTCTCCTCTGCGTTGTACACATCATTTGGGTGAACGTTTTCTAGATAGTGTTCTGCTGCTTTTACATCTGAGTTTCTTTTCGCCATGAATATTTTAATGTATAATCATGTTGCGTGTCTTTCAATGAGATAGCCAGCCTGAAGATTGAAGTCAACATCGTCTTTTCAAGAGCAAGGTATTTTGCTTTCTCTTCCAATATTAGAACACTTTGTGGAATACCTCATGATCTTGCTTTATTAAAGGAAGTAGTGAAGCATCAGCATATTTACCACTCCTCTGGCGTTTTCTCTTGATGTTAGAATGGCACTGGTCACGAACTATTTTGTTTTTGCAGATATACGAGAGATCTGGGATTGGGAACACACCAGTTTCTTTGATCAGTGATCAAATACATGGACTATAAACAATAGATATTAACCATATCCATATATATACATAGTCTTTAAATAACAGCTATTGACCAAATCATTTGACCATATACATGATCTATAATTAGTTTCTATTGAGCAAATGCATGGTCTATAAATAACAGCTATTGACCAAAACCAAGTGTTCTAGAAATCCCCTTTCCCGTCACAAGTTGATTTAGGTCACAGGAAAGAGGAAATTTGTTGTCCGTGGGCAAGTAAAATAAAAATACAAAAACTTCCTAATCATACAGATCAGACGATCGATGTATTTAAATTACAAATCAATACTTATCATTATTGTGTAGTTTACATCCTTTCCTTAAACTTGCTTTTTATATTTAGATCCCACGCATTATTATGAGAAACACACACACACACACTTATTAACTCTTACAGTTATATCTACACAAGAAAGAATTTGCGCATAAATAATTCCACACTGACAATTCGGTGTGTTTGTTTTTCATTTATACCGTAAAAAGATCCACTCGATTAAAATCCATTGATTCGCTTCAACAAGTTTCCTTTTGTTTTCATGTCTTTATGCTTAAATTATTTGTTGGTATCAAATATTTCTTGTGTTCATTAATTAATGTGTATATTTCGTGTTGTTTTGGAGGAGACGTTACTAAATTGTAAAAATTGTGTCAAATAAATTAGCTATATGGGATTAAAAATCGCACATGGTTTTTTATTGTCAAAAAACGAAAGTCCTATGTATTATTCTTTGTAAACGAGAAAATGCCAAGTGTATTTACTTATTAATTAAAAGATTTTAAAAATAGCAGTGTTATATTCTGTTATTATAACTGAATACCACTTTCCTAATTATGCTCTAGTGTATTTTGAGGACAAAAGATAACTGATCATCAATATCAATGAGAATACATGTTTTTATCATACACACTGCTGGTATAATTCTAAAGTCTCCATATTGTTCAATTCTCTGTAGATGCTTGCAGAAACCAAATCTAGCTGATATTTTGAAGTTTTATTTTTCATGTCTCTTTATCTGAACATCCAGACTAAAGTTCACTGTTGACAATTCCTTCACAATAACATAAAGTTCTCCAGCTTCCAAAACGATTAAATGATTACATTTTCCTCTCATTCCTGTAAAAATACCTTGCAACATAATCGCTCCTAGTTTAAGCATTTTGATAATCTTTTGAATAGTAAGCCATTCCATCTAATAATAGTCTCCAAAATAGTTTTGGGGACTGTTCCTTCTTATCTTCTACTAACCCCCCAAGGGTGACAGGGGAATAGAAATATGGTCACTTGGTCTTCCGACCGGAAGTAAAACGCTTGCCAAAGTGCGTCCGTTTGGTTGTGCGGGATGTACAAATTAGCAGCCACGTCCGGTCAGAATGGGGGCGTTAAATCCGATGCCTCGTGTAAAAAGAGTGCCACGCTCTTTGCACGTTAAAAACCCTTGCAACAACTCTATGAGGGGTCCGAAGGCAAAATTTCTGTCTATATCCAATATACCCTCATTTTCCAGTGGCAGTCTAAATTTCCCCGACCTTCATCCCGGATGGCCTCTTTTACAAGACCTATCTGATGTATTTATTGTTAACTTGTTCTCGTCCTGAACATGCATGAAATATTTGCCACTGGACGTTATGCAACCAACAATCAATCAATCTTCTGCTAACAACTCATAGCATCTGTGGTTGTTTTTCAGAAGTAACGTCCTCCCTAAAGCAGTGCAACTTTCTCTAAAATATAAACAAAAAGATCCAAATATCTAAAAGTATTGTTAAATTTTTGTATCAGATGTTGTTTCGATGGGTCTTTACTGATTTTAGTCATAAATTGTAACTCATAACAATACAAAAACAGGTAGGCAATAAGTGGTGCACAGTTGGTCCCCATTGGAATTCCGATAACTTGACGATATACGGAATCACCAAAGCGAACAAAAATGTTATCAAGTAAAAATTCAAGGGCAGATATAGTATCAAAGCATATCCAATTGACATAGTTCTTTTGTTTGTTGCTACTAAAAAATGACCTAAAAGAGTTTGAACATATGTATTCGCATTCCGACTTTTTAAATGCCCATTTAATTAGGTTTGTGAATTTTTTCTTAATAAGAATATGAGGCAAAGTGGTATATAGGGTAGAAAAATCAAAACTTTGAACAGATTCAAAATCACCAATATATGCATGTAATTTATCAAGTACTTCCAATGAGTTTTTGACACTCCAAAAGTAATTAATTCCACTATTTTAGCCTTATTTGAACAATTTATTATCAGGTTTTTGATTGTACCAAGTGTACTAGTAAGTAGAATAGACAATTTAGTAGTGGAACAATGACTTGAAGACGAAATAAATCTATATTTGTAAGGTGATTTGTGTAGCTTCGGAAGCCAGTACATAGTTGGGACTTTCATTGTATTTGGTTCTGCTTGTAAAGAAGTAGCTAATAGTTTATGTTTGTTACAGATATCGTTTTCTGAAAATGAAGTCAGTTGGAATGTTGGTCAATTCGTGATTTCCCTTTGCAGAACCTCAATGTAAAATTTACGTCAAACTATAATGATATTATTAGCAGCTTTATCAGCCGGGACAAAAACAAATTCCTTGGCTAGTTCTTTTAGTTTATGTTTGATACGAGAAATAGGATTTTTATGGTTGTTGTTAAGAGTAAAATGTTCTTTAAAATGTTGTATACGTATATCAACTATCTTCATTACTGAATTAAAAAAAGAGTCCAAAAGATATTTTGTCAGCTTTTTCCCGTTTTATCCATTTCAAACAGTGAGCACGAAGTGAGTCGTGGATGATATTACGACACTTATTCCAATTAATAATTGACGGGGGGCGATATTTAGGTCCTTTACTGAGGAATGATTTTAAATCTCGGTCGCGAACGATGTTAAGGTCTCCTGTTATAACATGGGAAATGGGGCCATAAGTGTATTCGGAATTACTACAATGACATGACGTAGGTGTTTTTTCACTGATATTTACATCTTTACAGACTTGGCTATAATTAAACACAAATTTCCGGGTAGATTTCTTGTAAATATAACAAATAAGAGGGAGTTCAGTATTATCAAAATATCCAGGAATTTGTTCTTTATCAGAATGGTCGTTAAAAATACCGGCAATATTTAGAAAATCAAAACCTTTATTGACATACTTTATTTTAATAAAATGTTTTTTATGATCTTCAGGGCGATCAATAAAACTTGTCTTCCTCGTCAAATTTGTATATTTTTAATTAACGAGATCTTATCATATACGGATTTTATCAAATTTGTATATTTTTAATCAACGAGATCTTATCATATGAGGATTTGATAACAATAGCTATCAGAACTGCTAGGTTATTTTGTTATTAAAAAAGTATAATTACCATAAAATTTCCATCGAAACAAAATTTCTTACACACCAACTTGTGCTTGCTATAGATGAAACTATTTCCTGTTAGGTTAAGGTTGCACAACCAAGACTAATACAATTCTTTCTTTTTTTTTGTGGGATCGGGAATACTATGTAGACTTTTGCCATAACCCTGTCGGACAGAAAAACCGTACGCTTGACAAGACATTTTGACACTGAATGACGACTACGGTAATCCCCGATTGATGATGGGAGTTTTTAACGCACGGTCGGTAAATCCCCGATTCTTTTTTTACTTTGTGGTTTATAGATATCACGTGACTTTTTATATCGGGATGCCGACAAAATGGCGACATGTCGAGAACTGATAGTTAATTTCAAAAATCGATTTTGATCTCTTTACATAGAGAATAAAACTTTTTTATTTATGAACATGTGATTTTTTATGCTTAAAGAACAAATATCAATTTTTCATTTTTTTGCTGAATATCCCTTTAAGTTAGCCTCAACCAAATATTATGAAACTTATACACAATGCTTATTACAACAAAATACAGATAAAGTTTGATTTTCAGTTGTGTCACTTTTACTGTTCTAGAGTTATGCCCCTTTACAAATGGAAAGATTGCTGAATTTTTCGTTTTCGTTCTCTAACTTAAGTTACCCCTAAGGGTGACTGGGGAATAGAAGTATGGTCACCATTGGTCTTCCTCCGACCGGCAGTAAAACCCGTGCTAAAGTGGGGCGTCCGTTTGACTGTGCGGGATGTACAAATATGCAGCCACGTCCGGTCAGAATGGGGACGTTAAATCCGATGCCTCGTGTAAAGAGAGTGCCACGCTCTTTGCACGTTAAGAACACTTGCGACAACTCTTTGAGGGGTCCGTAGGTGACCTGTTGCAAGTCTAAATTTCTGTCCCTATCCAATATACCCTCATTTCCCGTGGCAGTCGAAATTTCTCCGACCGTAATCCCTTAATCTATTACAGAACCTACCTATTGTATTTATTGTGAACTTGTTCTCGTCCTGAATATGCATGACATATTTGCCAATTGACGTTAAGCAACCAACAATCAATCAATCAATCTAACTTAAGTTAGCCTCAACCAAATATTATGAAACTTATACACAATACTTATTACTACAAAACTCAGATCATTAACAAATTTGGGTAGAATCACTTTTACCGTTCTTCAGTTATGTCCCTTTATATTTTTATATGATATGCAAGCGGGGGCATCATCTGTGTCCCATGGACACATTCCCAATTTATTTGTTAATTATTTGAAGAACTTCGTCATAGGTTTATTAAAATTTAACAATTTATTTCTTTATATTTTTCATTTATTATCTCTCCCCAAGGGTGACTGGGGAATAGAAATATGGTCACTACAGGTCTTCTTCCGACCGGCAGTAAAACCCTTGCCAAGGTGGGGCGTCCGTTTTGCTGTGCGGGATGTATCAAGTACGCAGTAAAACCCTTGCCAAGGTGGGGCGTCCGTTGGACTGTGCGGGATGTATCAAGTACGCAGTAAAACCCTTGCCAAGGTGGGGCGTCCGTTTGGCTGTGCGGGATGTATCAAGTACGCAGCCACGTCCGGTCAGAATGGGGACGTGAAATCCGATGCCTCGTTTAGAGAGAGTGTCACGCTCTCTGCACGTTAAGAACCATTGCAACAACTCTTTTGAGGGGTCCGTAGGTGGCCTGTTGCAAGGCTAAATTTCTGTCCCTATCCAATATACCCTCATTTCCCGTGGCAGTCCAAATTTTCCCGACCTGCAACCCAGTTGACCTCTTTTTCCGGTCCTACCTATTGTATTTATTGTTAATTTGTTCTCGTCCTGAACATGCATGAAATATTTGCCACTGGACGTTAGGCAACCAACAATCAATCATTTATTATCTCGATCACTGACAAAATAAATATTCCTAACTATAAGATAGAACAAAGCACTAAACTAAAGACAGACAAGATATTGAAGCATATAGGCACTTTAAGAGTTCGAAGAAACAATATAAAGCACTGTACCGTAATAAAATACTTCAAATTTAAAGTGTTTGAGCTTTTGATTTCGCAATTTGAGTATGGACTTTCCGATTTGAATTTTCCTTAGAGTTCGTTTATTTTTGATAATTTACTTTTTAACACATTTCAAATAATGTTCACTGAAAGTTACTCGCTGCTGGAGTCGAATCTTTTAGAGTCGGAGTCCTCAATGTCGCTGTGAAACAGAGATGTGATGGAAAGTGGCAAGTCTACTTCATCAGCAGCAACTGGCATTTCTTCATATTACCATAGGTGGTGATTTCTTGCCGCTGTCAGTGCACGATAGCACGACAGTAAAGCTAGCTTCTTGAAAGGAACTAAGTGTACTTCATGCAAACGGCATCAATAAGAAGTACTAGCACTTTTCTTTTATTTTACAAATATTCATACATATATACTACTGCACTTTGACAACTGAGGGTATATATAGAGTATTAAGGTTTGTCTTACTTGATGATATTCAAGATTTGGGATTGAATCAATAGACCAAAACTTACCGGTATTACTGAGCTATTTTACACATAGAATTAGTATTGTAAAAAATAATGACACCGACGAAGGGTATTTGTTAAGCCGAAATATTTGTTAACACGATTTTATTACATCATTTTCGTATAGTACAATCTTACATTAGAAACGTAGTGCAAATCTTTCGATTGTTATGCCCCCCAAGGGTGACTGGGGAATAGAAGTATGGTCACCATTGGTCTTCCTCCGACCGGCAGTAAAACCCTCGCTAAAGTGGGGCGTCCGTTTGGCTGTGCGGGATATACAAATTTGCAGCCACGTCCGGTCAGAATGGGGACGTTAAATCCGATGCCTCGTGTAAAGAGAGTGCCATGCTCTTTGCACGTTAAGAACCCTTGCAACAACTCTTTGAGGGGTCCGTAGGTGACCTGTTGCAAGGTTAAATTTCTGTCCCTATCCAATATACCCTCATTTCCCGTGGCAGTCTAAATTTCTCCGACCTTAATCCCTTAATCTATTACAGAACCTACCTATTGCATTTATTGTGAATTTGTTCTCGTCCTGAATATGCATGAAATATTTGCCACTGGACGTTAAGCAACTAACAATCAATCAATCAATCGATTGTTATGAATATGTGTCATTTTAATCTACCTTATTTACAGTTTTATCATATCACACTTACAGGAACACTGTTTGATAATGCCGTACTTTTTTTAAATGTGTCTGTACGTTTAAAAACTACGTTGGGTTTTTACGTTCACTCTACGTTAGACAGACGTAAATTCAAGATATGACGTTAAGACAACTATTACCCGTCTGGAACCTTGAAACACACGTTTAATGAAATATGACACAAATAGTTGGCAAAATAATCATCTAGAAGTCTTCTTAATATCTCCCCTACATGCAGACAGACTTAATTGTTAAAGATTTGTTTAGGTGTTCTATAATTAGTTATCAAAGGTACCAGGATTATAATTTAGTACGCCAGACGCGCGTTTCGTCTACATAAGACTCATCAGTGACGCTCATATCAAAATAGTTATAAAGCCAAACAAGTACAAAGTTGAAGAGCATTGAGGATCCAAAATTCCAAAAAGTTGTGCCAAATACCTGTCATTGGGAAACCAAAATTTAATCAAATGGAGGGAAAAAAAACACAGGTGCAATATATACCCCTGACTTGTTGTTAAAAAACTACCTTAATAATCACATTACAATAAGATTCATTTTCAAAGCATACATATATGTTTTTAACTCGATTGAAAAAGTCTTCCTTTAGTGCATAAATACCACAGGAAGTCCGATCATCCTGTAATGGGTATTCATGGCCCATTTGTATAGGCCAAGTGCTTTCAATTTTGAAGAGCACTATAACATACGATAAAATTAAAATATACAGAAAATATATCATTGACTTGAAAAATAATAAATATTTGTATTTGAGATATTTATTCCAATACCAAGGTTCAAATGAATATGAACATACAATATTAATGACTAATATTATCACAGGAATAAACGCTTGCTTCAGTTTGACTGGCTTAACACTCTTTTATAGTAAAATAGGATTATATCTGCATTCATATTTTTGACAGATTTTCTTTCCTGCTTGCACGTATCAATATAAACTGTTAAAGATTTGTGTAAGTGTTATATTGTATACTTATTTTGTATTTGTCACAAACTCAATATTGATAAACTTTATATGGCAATAAATATTTGAATTTTGAATTTCTATAACTGTCATTTAGAAACCAAAATTTAATTAATCAAAAGGAGGAACAAACAAACCAGGTGGAATATATACCCCTGACTTGTTGTTAAACAACTACCTTAGTAATCACATTACAATAAGATTCATTTTCAAAGCAAACATTTATGTTTTAAACTCTATTGAACAAAATCTACCTTTAGTGCATAAATACCACAGGAAGTGCCACCATCCTGTAATGGGTATTCATGGCCAATTTTTAAAGACCAAGTACCAAGTCCTTTCAATTTTGAAGAGCACTAAAACATAAAATAAAATTGAAATATACAGAAAATAGACCATTGACTTAGCAGGAAACTCCATACATTATTCAAAGTTTCAATATAACAAGACCTGCACTTGCAATATTCAAACATAGTTTTCAACTTTGAAACGAATTCCAATTGTGTTCGACTGTGGTAGCTTGGAAACTACACTAGCAGCATGGGATGCTTTACTAACTGGTGATTCAGCAGAAGAAGTTACTGGTGATGTAGCTGGATAACTCATTTGAAAAACATTTCTGTGATCAATTGAAACTCGATGTTGTTTTATTGGAACAGGTATAACTGCTTCTTTGGCTTTCTTCCTTCGAAGTTTTACCCCAAGGGTGACTGGGAAATAGAAATATGGTCACTACAGGTCTTCTTCCGACCGGCAGTAAAACCCTTGCCGAACTGGGGCGTCCGTTTGGCTGTGCGGGATGTATCAAGTACGCAGCCACGTCCAGTCAGAATGGGGACGTTAAACACTGCTTCTCCGGTAAAGCGCCCATATGAAGAAACCGATATGTCTCAGATCTTTGAACTCTTACTACGCGAGATTTTAAAAGACTATCAGCATTTGTTATTTTTGTATACTATCCCTCGATATTTACATCAAAACATTTCTTATATCTGTGTCAATAAATGCGCATGTGCAGGTCTCAATTATGGTTGAAAGTCTAAATATGGACATTCCTACAGTAACACGACGAAACTAACGACTTCGCGTTATATAGCTGTGCCTTTTTATACTCCTAGATGAGGCTTTTATATTTGTTTTCCATCTATATTTTTTTATTTTTATAAAGTTTAGTACATATTTAACAGCGATAGTGGGCAAACAGCCGTGATAATGTTTCCCTCGAAAACGTGTAATTTCCGTTAACAAGTAAAAGACTCACTCATGACAAAATATTCAGCAGTATAAATGGCATCAAATGAGTTAAATTTGTTTTAAAGGACAATACAAATATTTGTGCATATATCAATGGTCATTTAGTTCAATTCATATAAGTCTAGAAAACAGAACAAATTTGAAACCTGTAGAGATTTGTTAAGCATGTAATCTCCGTGGAATGGTGTTTTATAAACATACGGCAATATTGAATATAAATTGCACCTCCAAAAGGTATGAATCGGTGTCCGTATCCGTATTAATATTTATTACAACTTTTCCCTACAAAATTGCTTATTTTCTTGATAAATGGCAAAATCCTTGAAACGTAATCTCCGTGGAATATAATATCCGTTGACACTTCAAAAACGTCGGGAATTTTCACGCGTTTCCATGGTATTTTGACGTTTCCGGGAATGGAAGACATACAGCGTCCTGTGAAGATATAGAGAAACAGATGAGTAAAGAGAGACTACTGCAACAGTAGCAATCATTAAACTTGTGAAATAATGAATGGTAATTTGTAGTAATAGCTAGTCTAACAATTATGACACATTGGCATGCTATTTTAAGTAGCAGCAATAAATTCCATACACTGATATAAGTTTGTTCCGAACCAGAATCCTATTATTATAAAATTTTATTTTCAGTTAGCGTGAAAATTTCTACATACAAAGGGATGTTTCTCAAAAGACACTGAATACTTCATGAATTAAAAATATTAAAAAAAATATACCTCGTACATCGTGTTTCTGTGTAAGTTAACATATCAAACATAATATTAGGGACTCCGGTGCTATTCAAGTAGTTTAAAGAAAATGTCCATTCAGTTTCAACCCTGTCCCCCATTTTGTGTACCATCACCTTAAGAAATCAAATGCCTAGGCAGCTAGTTAAAATATATTTTATATAACTTATTATAATATGTCGATCCTTATAGATTCTTTATAATGTAGCAAGCATATTTCGTACGTTGATTTCCATGCTGCACCTTACTGAACCTAACGTTGCATATTTTGAAGAAAATATAGTTTACAAGAATCTACCGATTCTATCTAGGAGACTATCAAGTGAGATTAAATAAAAATAGCAAAACGATCGAACGATACAAATATTTATCAGAAGACTGACAAGTGCATTTGCGTGGTGCAGGTTAAACTAGAAAGACTTTTAATTTGTTATGTATAATAGCTTTCCAAAATAGTACATCTTACGCCCTTTAGTTCTGGCGAACAGTGCTTTCTTTCACGTCCGCATTTCTATAAAGTATGGAATGCCGAGTTGACACTGTTAAAAAAAAATTACGGATGTTAAATAAGTATCGAATTGTCCGTTTAATTTATCAACATGTACCATGAATACGTATTTTTGTGCAAATACGCTCTTTAGTTCTGACGAACAGTGCTTTCTTTCACGTCCGCATTTCTATAAAGTATGGCATGCCGAGTTGACACTATTAAAAATCATTACGGATGTAAAATAAGTATCGAATTGTCCGTTTTATTTATCAACAATGTACCCTGAATGCGTATTTTTTGTGCAAATAATACAGCAATACAAATTAAATAAAAAATCTACTCGGCAATACATTTTGCCAGAGAATGGGCTATATAATAGCCAGAGTAAGACTGCATACAAGAATTATTTTTATTTAGTTTCTTGTTGATGGTTTCTTTTAAAATTGAATGAGATGATGCTGCCAATAAAGATGGCTTATTACTACGCACAAACTATCTGATCTTTTATAGCGGTGGATTCAGTACTCACTTGGTAGTTTTTGTAAAAATATGTCGGTATTGTTGTTAACAAAAAAAACCAAGAAGATGTTGTATGTTTACTAATAAGACAACTCTCTGTCAAATACCAAGTTACGTATAAGTAGACAACTGATATTTGTCACCGTACGGACTTCAACCATGAGAAAAAAACCTATACACAGATACACACACATACATATATATAGCAAGCTATAAAAGGCCGCGAAATGACAAATGTAAAACGATTCAAACTAGAAAACTAAAGGCTTGTTTGATGTACAAAACAATAAACGAAAAATAAATATAATTATGATACACACCAACAAACGACAATTACTGATTTATAGGATCCTGACTTGCTTGTCTTTCTGTCACCTTTTGTCTCTTTTTTAGTTTTTGACATCTCTATCTTTATTTCAACAAATATTTATTTGAAAAACATTCTCTGTAATGGTGCTCTTCATTTTTAATGGACATGAAATATTTGCCACTACACATTAAAGTCACATGAAACGAGTGACTGGTGAAAAATAATGTTTATCCAATTCTTCAACCAATGCATGTATATATCATAAACTTAGTCTTCGATTTTATCATTTTTTACGCAAACATATCGTATATATAATCGTCAATTTTTTTTTCTCTCTGTCTGTTTTGATGTGAAAATATGGCAGCTAATCAATTGTCGTATTTTGATGCCGTATTTTACCGATTGTCACCTTAGTAAACAATCAACAAAGAAGCATGGATATTGTGCATGTGTATAACATGTACAATTAGATAATAGTTTATTTTAATGACAGATCCATGCGTATTGCGATCACCGGATTTTTACGAGAAGGGTCACGCTAAGGTCACTTGCAAACAGAAAATATGTCGGCGAATTGCTTCCCGGAAGCAAACAATTAAAAACTAGAGGCTCTAAAGAGCCTGTGTCGCTCACCTTGGTCTATGTGCATATAAAACAAAGGACACAGATGGATTCATGACAAAATTGTGTTTTGGTGATGGTGATGTGTTTGTAGATCTTATTTTACTGAACATTCTTGCTCCTTACTATTATCTCTATCTATAATGAACTTGGCCCGGTAGTTACAGTGGAAAATATTTTGTAAAAATTTACAAAAATTTACAAAATTTATGAAAATTGTAAAAAATTGACTATAAAGGGCAATAACTCCTTAAGGGGTCAATTGACAATTTTAGTCAAGTTGACTTATTTGTAGATCTAACTTTGCTGTACATTATTGCTGTTTACAGTTTATCTCTATCTATAATAATATTCAAGATAATAACCAAAAGCTGCAAAATTTTCTTAAAAATACCAATTCAGGGGCAGCAACCCAACAACGTGTTGCCTGATTGGTCTGAAAATTTCAGGGCAGATAGATCTTGACCTAATGAACAATTTTATTCCCATCAGATTTGCTCTAAATGCTTTGGTTTCAGAGATATGAGCCAAAAACTGCATTTTACCCTATGTACTATTTTTTAGCCATGTTGGCCATCTTGGTTCGCGGGCATGGTCATTGGACACATTTTGTAAACTAGATACCCTAATGATGATTGTGGACATGTTTGGTAAAATTTGTCTTAGTAGTTTCAGAGGAGAAGATTTTTGTAAAAGATTACAAAAATTTCTGAAAAATGGTTAAAAATTGACTATAAAGGGCAATAACTCCTTAAGGGGTCAATTGAACATTTTGGTCATGTTAACTTATTTGTAGATCTTACTTTGCTGGACATTATTGCTGTTTACAGTTTATCTCTATCTATAATAATATTCAAGATAATAACCAAAAACGGCAAAATTTCCTTAAAATTACCAATTCAGGGGCAGCAACCCAACAACAGGTTGTCCGATTCATCTGAAAATTTCAGGACAGATAGATCTTGACCTGATTAACAATTTTACTATATGTCAGATTTGCTCTAAATGCTTTGGTTTCAGAGATATAAGCCAAAATCTACATTTTACCCCCTATGTTCTATTTTTAGCCATGGCGGCCATCTTGGTTGGTTGGCCGGGTCACCGGACACATTTTTTAAACTAGATACCCCAATAATGATTGTGGCCAAGTTTGGTCAAATTTGGCCCAGTAGTTTGAGAGAAGAAGATTTTTGTAAAAGTTAACGACGACGGACGACGACGGACGACGACGGACGCCAAGTGATGAGAAAAGCTCACTTGGCCCTTTGGGCCAGGTGAGCTAAAAAGTAACCTTCTTCTAAATGTGACCCCCAAGGGTGACTGGGGAATAGAAGTATGGTCACCATTGGTCTTCCTCCGACCGGCAGTAAAACCCGTGCTGAAGTGGGGCGTCCGTTTGGCTGTGCGGGATGTACAAATTTGCAGCCACGTCCGGTCAGAATGGGGACGTTAAATCCGATGCCTCGTGTAAAGAGAGTGCCACGCTCTTTGCACGTTAAGAACCCTTGCAACAACTCTTTGAGGGGTCCGTAGGTGTCCTGTTGCAAGGCTAAATTTCTGTCCCTATCCAATATACCCTCATTTCCCGTGGCAGTCTAAATTTCTCCGACCTAAATCCCTTAATCTATTACAGAACCTACCTATTGTATTTATTGTGAACTTGTTCTCGTCCTGAATATGCATGAAATATTTGCCACTGGACGTTAAGCAACCAACAATCAATCAATCAATCTTCTAAATGTGGACAAATTAAAGAATTTTCTTCAGAAAAAAGTATATGTACATAAGTTTTATAATGAAAACTATCCATTTAGTTATAAAAAAAAACATATGCATCATTTTTTTTTAATTTGAGGTTTCATATGACTTTAAGCAAACAATTATCCACCAATCGTTACTATATTTTAAAATAACAGAACCACCTCGGTGGTCCCGATAATGGTAGCTTCGAGCGTTGTTCAAAGGGTTCGGGTTCTAACCCTTCGTCCTAGTCAAAAGATCGTTAAAAATCCGGTCCAGCGTGTCGATCAGTACAAATTAGACCATAAGTCTTGCAATTGAGTTATTTCATATTTTTCAAGTCGGGGTCCGTTTTAATAGCTGAATATACGTCATGGGATTTTCTCATTGTTTAAGGCCATATACGGTTGACATTTATTAGTTCCAACCTGATTGTTTTAACTTTGGTGGATACTTGACTCTTTCCCACTGGACGATCAACAGCCATGGGTTCATCTATAATAGCAGCTAGTACTACATGTACAATGACTTAAACATTATTAAATATTCATAATTGTTTCTTTTTGTCTTTATGTCAGCTTCAGCAACATCTCCAATTTTTATATTTCAGAAACAAAGAAAAAAACGAAAGCTGAATATCAGAAGGAATATCGCGAAAGAAAAAGGTTACAAAATGTAGAAGAATACCTACAAAAAGAGAATGAGCGAAAGAAGAAGTCATATGTAAAAAGTACCGAGTTGTCAAAAAGAGATTTAGAACGAAAACGTAGAATCAACAGAGAAAATGTGAAGCTATATCGACAAAGAAAAAAACATGAAAAGCAAGTTAAACAAAATGATGTTTCAAATAAACGCACATCGTCCAGAAAAAGAATTAGTAGAGCTATTTCTAGAGCTAATAGAAAAATACACAAACTGGAAAAAGAATTGCAGACCTCCAACAGAAAAGTATGGAAACTTAAAAAGAGAATCAGTAGATTAAAAATAGTAAAAAATGAATCAAAATCATACAAAAATCAACAAAATAAGGAAAACATCACACCTTTGACTTCCGCGGATGCCGAAATGAGATATGTCGGTCTAGAGCCGTCAAAATATAAAACAGTAAGACGTAAATTACAATTTCACAATGTGCTTGTGGAAGAAATTAAGGCTGTTGATCCCTGCTTTACCAAAAACATAGTAAATGGGAAGGTAACAAAAAAATACAAAATGAAATCTATTACAAGTCAGGTTTTCGGAATCCGTAGGAGATCTCTCGTGTCAACGTCAAAGAAAATGAAAACAGTTTTGCGTAAGAGACTTCCAGAAATACAAGAAGAAATAAAAACAGCAGTTTTAACGTTTTTAAACCGAGGAGACAACTCGTCTGTAATGCCAGGGAAAGCAGATTATAAAACTGTTAGCGGTCAGCAGAAACAAAAGCACATTTTATCAGATCACATGAACAATCTGTTTCAAAAGTTTAGGTCAGAAAATTTAACTATCAAACTTTCTTATTCAAGATTTTGTAAATATCGTCCGATAAATTTCTCATTAGTTTCATATGCTACCCGTAACACATGCTTATGTATCAAGCACCAAAACATGGCTTTAAAATTCCGCTGTCTACATAAAATCGGTATAATTAATAGCGACAGTCCGGATGCTTTTGTGAAAGATGTTACAGACCACTTTGACGTAGACGCTTTATTTCCTGCTGACAGTGGTCCATTTCAATATGATGAATGGTCTCGAGTAAATACCGACGCTGGACAAAGAATGAACATTGTTTCAAAATCAAGTGATAGAGCCAGTTTCATAAAACTTTTTAAACCACAACTTTTTGAGTTTAAGGAACATGTCAATAGAGTCAGAAACCAGTATCATGCATTACAAGATCTTAAGGCTAATCTCCCTCGAAATCATATGATTGTGCAGATGGATTTTGCCGAAAACTTCAATTGCAAGACAGCTGATGAGGTGCAGTCGTCTTATTTCAATAAATGCTATGTGAGCTTGCACCCTGTGGTAGTTTATTACAAGGTTAATGACACATTGCATCATAAAAGTTTTACATTTATTTCCAATGACTTAAGCCATAATGCAACTTTCGTTTTTTCTGTAATCAAAAGGCTAGTTCCAATTCTCGAAACTATTAACTTAGATTTACAATGCATTCATTATTGGACAGATAGCCCAACATCTCAGTACAGAAATAAACATATCTTCTCTATTATTAAAAAGCACAAAGATCATTTCGGAGTTGATTGCACATGGGATTACTTTGAGGCGGGTCACGGGAAAGGTCCATGTGATGGAATAGGTGGAACGGTAAAACGGTGCGCTGACCTGGCTATTAAACAAAGAAAATGTACTATACAGAGTGCGGATGACTTCTACACGTGGGCATCAAGTAGCAATATCTCTGTAGCCTTTAAATATATATCAAAAGAGGATATAAGCCGATATTCCATCATTTTAAATGAAAACATTGCAAAAAACTGCAAACCTGTCAAAGGAACCTTAAAGCTGCACTCGGTTCGGAGGAACGGCAGCTCGATCTGCATCAGAAACACATCGTGTTATTGTATGAGTTGTTTATCTTATGAGTTCTGTGCTGGTTGGAAAAATGTCTAATCAAGAATATGCTGGTCCGAAAAATGTACATGTTATTTATGAATCTGATTGTTTAGTATTTACAATGGAATTAAAACAAACAGATGCTGTTATAAATGAATTGATGTTTGCTTATTAATCAAAGAAACAATATTATTCATAGGATCAAAATTAAAATTATATTTCTCTTTCGTTAGCTGTATATTTAATTGTTGAGAAACTTAAACATATGATATTTAATTTTTATCATATTTTAATATCAAAGTTTCCAATATGAAACAAAGAAATGTGGAATAACTGCCTATCATATTACAGATACCATATGTCATAGATGTCAGGAACTATAGACCACCTTACGGCTTTCAACAATGAGCAAAACTCATACCCCATACCAAGCTACGACTTGACTTCTGCTGTCCTTCATTTTTGTCAGTTACTTGCATGTTATCTAGTGGTCATTATCATAAATTGAATGTATAAACACACGAAAATAACATACACAAATAAAAACACATTAAACTTGACATATAAAAAGGGGAAAACATTTATATAGCAATATTTCATCGCCAGTATCAACATCATATTTAGAGATAAAAGCGAAATTTTATGTTGTAACCCGCTCCAGGATAAAAGAACCAACAAAATAGTTTTTTACATGTTAAAATATATATGTACATCAGTATTATAAATTTATAATATATTATAAATAAACTCATCATAGTAAGTAACGATATTGCGCATTTCGTTTGTTTGTTTGGTGTTTAACGCCACCTTCTTAGTCCATCTTGCAAACTTAAAAAGTGTTTTACATGATCTTTTTATGAAAAAAAAAATGTTCTGTAACAAGTTTGACAGAAAAAAATGCAAAGTTTGTGGTGAAGAAACTCAAAAGATTGGTGTAAGACAATAAGTATGCAGACATTAGTAATAAATCTTCATTTTATCACACGAGAAACACGCAGGTTTATTTCAATTTATAAAGTTTGAACTAATAAAATACCTTAAAAAGAAATGGTTTTAAAGGTTTAAGCATTATTTTTTGTTTGTTATAAATCATACTATCAGATTACGACGTCAACGGAAAAATAAAGACGTCATTTTTTTACAACATTTTTATTTTTCTCAACCTCAACTTCAACGATCAATACTACATAATGGTAGAACATTACATGCTAAAATTTAAATGGTGGATAGTATATACTATACGGATGCTCTATGCGATTTGTTTAGACATTTTGATGCAATTTATTTTCTATCATTTTTGAGCCCGTACATGGGCGCTTTACCGGAGAAACAGTGTAAATCCCATGCCTCGTGTAGAGAGAGTGTCACGCGCTTTGCACGTTAAGAACCCTTGCAACAACTCTTGGAGGGGTCCGTATGTGGCCTGTTGCAAGGCTACATTTCTGTCCCTATCCAATATACACTCATTTTCCCGTGGCAGTCCAAATTTTCCCGACCTGCAACCCAGTTGACCTCTTTTACCGGACCTACCTATCGTATTTATTGTTAATTTGTTCTCTTCCTAAACATGCATGAAATATTTCCCACTGACGTTGAGCAACCAACAATCAATCAATCCTTCGAAGTTTTCAACACCACCATCCGTTGCTTAGGCAAACTCCCTAAAATAAAAAAAAATAAAAATTTAATTATGACCCAGGGACTTGATAGGCCGTGTTCCTATGCAGAGGAGATGTAAACATGACGTGAATGAAAGTTCCTTCTCTGAGAATGTTGGGGTTGCCTATTGTTGCTCATGTTCCTAGAATTCTGATAACTACTTTGGTTTATACCACACACCTCTTTGAAGTGATCTGTTCTGTCACATTTAAATCACTTAGCATTAAACGTTGGACATATAATCTTCTTTTAGTAAAACATTTACCAAAACCAAAGCACACGTAATCTTGTCTGTATCGTCTTGATTCTTGTCTTTCAGGATAACTTGAAGCACATAAAGCAGGAGATGTCCTGTAAATTACATTAACGGCCATATCTAGACTTACCCATCTTACATAATGAATAGCAGCATATTTCAGCTATGGAACTTCTAACAATAACTGAAGTTCTCTGAACTTATTGCTTCTCTAAGCTAAACCACTAAAAAAATATAAAATATTTGACAAAACCATTGAGTAGTGCTTGATATCAGGGACAAATTGAGCAGCTTGAGACGTAGCCGGTGCACAACGTGAGCTGAACAATGAACACCAAAAATTTCTGAATTTTGATTCTGAAACTTTTTAATGACACCGTTGTGCTTGCCAGTCATTATACTGGCTCCATCAGTGCCAATGCCAATGAGACGACTGATGTCTATACCTTTCTCAGCCAAATGTGAAACCATAACACTGTAAATTGTGCTAGCATCTGGAGTTTGAGATGTAATTTGGATATTTGTGTCTTCAGTGTACTGGCAGTACAATTATAGAAGTGGATTGTTATTTGCTCTATCAGTACTCTCATCTACCATAACAAAATAAAAATCTGATTTATTTACATCATTTACAATATATCACATAATACTTTCTGCAATACATGACTGATATTCAGTTACAGATGCCTGACTAACATCAGTAGCATTTTTAGCTTTACAAAGTTTAGATGACAAGTCTAACCCTGCATAGTCTAATAAATCAATTGTTGCAGAAAACTGGCTTTTAGGTTGATCTTTCACTGCTAGATGATAAGAAACGTTCATAGCAGAAGTGATGGCTTCTTCATTTTCACTAAGTTTATCTTCCAAAACTTTTTTCATACGAGCTTGTTCTTTAAATTTCAGGAAAGCCTGTGCATCTATATGTTCACAGGCTGTAACATACAAAAATAAAATTTTTATTGTTTTTTTTTTTCATAATTTAAAATTAGTTTCTTTATTCATATACCTCTGGTGAAGATTTGTCTCATTGGCAATCATACCACATTTAACTGTTTCTTTTTTTATATTAAAAATTATATTCAAAATAATGTTGTAACATGTTATTATTTCTGTCTCAATGTGCATCTAACCCACTCTTATTTTTGACCGATCTAAGGTCACGTTAAATACAATAATAAAAAAGTGACTGATTATAGGTAGCATATAATACAATTATCTATAAAAAGTAGTCGAATTTATTGAAATTTTAGTAAAAAATCAATAAAGAAAGTTGCCTAGCCAGCTGAAGGACGCCTCCGGGTGCGGGAATTTCTCGCTGCATTGAAGACCTGTTGGTGACCTTCTGCTGTTGTCTGTTCTATGGTCGGGTTGTTGTCTCTTTGACACATTCCCCATTTCCATTCTCAATTTTATTTTATTGACTGCAAACACCTCGACAATTAACACCAATTCTGATTAATAA